>NW_024061571.1:0-88361 GCF_016432855.1 Salvelinus namaycush
TTGGGCCAGTAACCAGCAGGTAGCCTAGTGGTTAGAGCGTTGGGCCAGTAACCAGCAGGTAGCCTAGTGGTTAGAGCGTTGGACTAGTAACCAGCAGGTAGCTTAGTGGTTAGAGCGTTGGACTAGTAACCAGCAGGTAGCCTAGTGGTTAGAGCGTTGGACTAGTAACCAGCAGGTAGCCTAGTGGTTAGAGCGTTGGACTAGTAACCAGCAGGTAGCCTAGTGGTTAGAGCGTTGGACTAGTAACCAGCAGGTAGCCTAGTGGTTAGAGCGTTGGACCAGTTACCAGCAGGTAGCCTAGTGGTTAGAGCGTTGGACCAGTAACCAGCAGGTAGCCTAGTGGTTAGAGTGTTGGACCAGTAACCAGCAGGAAGCCTAGTGGTTAGAGTGTTGGACCAGTAACCAGCAGGTAACCTAGTGGTTAGAGCATTGGACCAGTAACCAGCAGGTAGCCTAGTGGTTAGAGTGTTGGACCAGTAACCAGCAGGTAACCTAGTGGTTAGAGCATTGGACTAGTAACCAGCAGGTAGCCTAGTGGTTAGAGCGTTGGGCCAGTAACCAGCAGGTAGCCTAGTGGTTAGAGCGTTGGGCCAGTAACCAGCAGGTAGCTTAGTGGTTAGAGCGTTGGACTAGTAACCAGCAGGTAGCCTAGTGGTTAGAGCGTTGGGCCAGTAACCAGCAGGTAGCCTAGTGGTTAGAGCGTTGGACTAGTAACCAGCAGGTAGCCTAGTGGTTAGAGCGTTGGACTAGTAACCAGCAGGTAGCCTAGTGGTTAGAGCGTTGGGCCAGTAACCAGCAGGTAGCCTAGTGGTTAGAGCGTTGGACCAGTAACCAGCAGGTAGCATGGTGGTTAGAGCGTTGGACTAGTAACCAGCAGGTAGCCTAGTGGTTAGAGCGTTGGACTAGTAACCAGCAGTTAGCCTAGTGGTTAGAGAGTTGGACTAGTAACCAGCAGGTAGCCTAGTGGTTAGAGCGTTGGGTCAGTAACCAGCAGGTAGCCTAGTGGTTAGAGCGTTGGACTAGTAACCAGCAGGTAGCATAGTGGTTCGAGCGTTGGACCAGTAACCAGCAGGTAGCCTAGTGGTTAGAGCGTTGGACCAGTAACCAGCAGGTAGCCTAGTGGTTAGAGTGTTGGACCAGTAACCAGCAGGTAGCCTAGTGGTTAGAGTGTTGGACCAGTAACCAGCAAGTAGCCTAGTGGTTAGAGCATTGGACTAGTAACCAGCAGGTAGCCTAGTGGTTAGAGCGTTGGACCAGTAACCAGCAGGTAGCCTAGTGGTTAGAGCGTTGGGCCAGTAACCAGCAGGTAGCCTAGTGGTTAGAGCGTTGGACCAGTAACCAGCAGGTAACCTAGTGGTTAGAGCGTTGGACCAGTAACCAGCAGGTAGCCTAGTGTTTAGAGCGTTGGACCAGTAACCAGCAGGTAGCCTAGTGGTTAGAGCGTTGGACTAGTAACCAGCAGGTAGCCTAGTGGTTAGAGCGTTGGACTAGTTACCAGCAGGTAGCCTAGTGGTTAGAGCGTTGGACTAGTAACCAGCAGGTAGCCTAGTGGTTAGAGCGTTGGACCAGTAATCGAAAGGTTGCAAGATTGAATCCCTGAGCTGACAAGGTAAAAATCTGTCGTTCTGCCCCTGAACAAGGCAGTTAACCCACTGTTCCTCGTTAGGCCGTCATTGTAAATAAGAATTTGTTCATAAATGACTAGTCAAATAAAGGATAAATAATAAGAGCTAATGTTGATTATATTTAGATTCATTATTTCATTCAGATTAGTATTTACCTGCAATTTACACAAGTCATTATCTCCCTGCCAAAACCAACACCAATCGTTATCACTGCCTTGTATCTTCTCAAGGTTGCACTCCCTGTAAGCTAGTACAGATAACGCCTCAGCGGACTATCTGAAGCTTTACAGATAAAGCCTCAGCGGACTATATGAAGCTTTACAGATAAAACCTGAGCGGACTATATGAAGCTTTACAGATAAAACCTGAGCGGACTATATGAAGCTTTACAGATAAAACCTGAGCAGACTATATGAAGCTTTACAGATAAAACCTGAGCGGACCATATGAAGCTTTACAGATAAAACCTGAGCAGACTATATGAAGCTTTACAGATAAAACCTGAGCAGACTATATGAAGCTTTACAGATAAAACCTGAGCGGTCTATATGCAGCCATATTCCAGATGCAGCTAAAAAGTTAATTTTGACCCACTCGACTAAGAACATTTTTGTTACATTCGACCATAACATATTACATAGCCTACATCTCTCCAGTCGAGCTCGTGTTCATCAGACATTATCAAATCGTTTACATCTATGCAAATATCTGTAATCTAAGTGCCTCATTTTCTGTTTAATAAATTATACGGGTATTCATGGTAAGAAGGCGGGTGTGTAAAATGTTGCTAAAGACGCAACTGTTTCTAATTGCGTTCGTCACTCCCCCGAGTGATAACGGACATTATTTGTGACGCAACACTGACACCTAGTAGCCTTTAACAACTGAGATTATTAATGGAGATTAATAACTATATATTACAAAACCTAAATATAGCCTGAAGGTAAAGCTAGGCATTTTTTTATTGATTAAATAGACTTCCGTTAAATTGACTGGTTTAATTAGGTGTGTAAATTGTGGATTTAAATAAATAAATTTATTACATCATATTTCAGTAATGGAAATGTTTATGATATTATTGATTGCAGCCGCCAGCCTGTCAAACTGTTGCACAACTCTTTCGTTGCACCATTGAGCCTACTTTTAACTAATTCATTTGTTTATATTTTTCAAATCACTAAAAAATATTCCACCTCGCACACCCACCAACATGCAAAATGTTATACTGTTTAAAGTAGCCAGAAAAACACAGCAACAAGACTGCCTGGGCGATAAGGAAATGGTTTGACCACATTTAGAAAATGCACGAGTCTTACCTTGCCGATATAAACCACCTTTTGCATGCAAACTCTTGCTCCGTCGGGGGAAGGAGATAAATAATTGATCCGGAATCCCCTTCAGTCAGTCCGCTAAGATTCCGAGCTCTGCGCTTTGAACGAGACTCTGAGTCAATAGACATGTCTCCAACATTTTGATCAACTCAAACGAGGGAGAAAAAAAAAACATTTAGGCTTCCCTCTTGATGAAAAATCCTCAGCAGAAATTAAGGACGGCAGTTTTGTAGAAGGTGATAGTGACTCCCAGTGTGAGTATTCGATATATACCTCCATTGATGGGGGATGTGTGAGTGCTGTGAGGGTACACCAGGCTACTGTGTGTGTGTGTGTGTGTGTGTGTGTGTGTGTGTGTGTGTGTGTGTGTGTGTGTGTGTGTGTGTGTGTGTGTGTGTGTGTGTGTGTGTGTGTGTGTGTTTATCTGCAGACGTCGACTGGCGCGTAAAGGCAACGGGAGCGAACGGGAAAACGTACTGTGAGGCGAACTGCGGAGAGGAGAGGAGCAAGAGCGGAGCCGTCCCACAGACAGCGACTCAGTCACAGTACAGAGTAGGTACACAATACAGCAATTAACCACTGTCACAGTACAGAGTAGGTACACAATACAGCAGTTAACCACTGTCACAGTACAGAGTAGGTACACAATACAGCAGTTAACCACTGTCACAGTACAGAGTAGGTACACAATACAGCAGTTAACCACTGTCACAGTACAGAGTAGGTACACAGTACAGCAGTTAACCACTGTCACAGTACAGAGTAGGTACACAGTACAGCAGTTAACCACTGTCACAGTACAGAGTAGGTACACAGTACAGCAGTTAACCACTGTCACAGTACAGAGTAGGTACACAATACAGCAGTTAACCACTGTCACAGTACAGAGTAGGTACACAATACAGCAGTTAACCACTGTCACAGTACAGAGTAGGTACACAATACAGCAGTTAACCACTGTCACAGTACAGAGTAGGTACACAGTACAGCAGTTAACCACTGTCACAGTACAGAGTAGGTACACAATACAGCAGTTAACCACTGTCACAGTACAGAGTAGGTACACAATACAGCAGTTAACCACTGTCACAGTACAGAGTAGGTACACAATACAGCAGCTAACCACTGTCACAGTACAGAGTAGGTACACAATACAGCAGTTAACCACTGTCACAGTACAGAGTAGGTACACAGTACAGCAGTTAACCACTGTCACAGTACAGAGTAGGTACACAATACAGCAGTTAACCACTGTCACAGTACAGAGTAGGTACACAATACAGCAGTTAACCACTGTCACAGTACAGAGTAGGTACACAATACAGCAGTTAACCACTGTCACAGTACAGAGTAGGTACACAATACAGCAGTTAACCACTGTCACAGTACAGAGTAGGTACACAATACAGCAGTTAACCACTGTCACAGTACAGAGTAGGTACACAGTACAGCAGTTAACCACTGTCACGGTACAGAGTAGGTACACAATACAGCAGTTAACCACTGTCACAGTACAGAGTAGGTACACAATACAGCAGTTAACCACTGTCACAGTACAGAGTAGGTACACAATACAGCAGTTAACCACTGTCACAGTACAGAGTAGGTACACAGTACAGCAGTTAACCACTGTCACAGTACAGAGTAGGTACACAATACAGCAGTTAACCACTGTCACAGTACAGAGTAGGTACACAATACAGCAGTTAACCACTGTCACAGTACAGAGTAGGTACACAATACAGCAGTTAACCACTGTCACAGTACAGAGTAGGTACACAGTACAGCAGTTAACCACTGTCACAGTACAGAGTAGGTACACAATACAGCAGTTAACCACTGTCACAGTACAGAGTAGGTACACAATACAGCAGTTAACCACTGTCACAGTACAGAGTAGGTACACAGTACAGCAGTTAACCACTGTCACAGTACAGAGTAGGTACACAATACAGCAGTTAACCACTGTCACAGTACAGAGTAGGTACACAATACAGCAGTTAACCACTGTCACAGTACAGAGTAGGTACACAATACAGCAGTTAACCACTGTCACAGTACAGAGTAGGTACACAATACAGCAGTTAACCACTGTCACAGTACAGAGTAGGTACACAGTACAGCAGACAGCCAGTCAGTCACAGTACAGCGGACAGCCAGTCAGTCACAGTACAGCAGACAGCCAGTCAGTCACAGTACAGCAGACAGCCAGTCAGTCACAGTACAGCAGACAGCCAATCAGTCACAGTAGAGCAGACAGCCAGTCCGTCATAGTACAGAAAACAGCCAGTCAGTCACAGTACAGCAGACAGCCAGTCAGTCACAGTACAGCGGACAGCCAGTCAGTCACAGTACAGCAGACAGCCAATCAGTCACAGTACAGCAGACAGCCAGTCAGTCATAGTACAGAAAACAGCCAGTCAGTCACAGTACAGCAGACAGCCAGCCAGTCACAGTACAGCAGACAGCCAGTCAGTCACAGTACAGCAGACAGCCAGTCAGTCATAGTACAGAAAACAGCCAGTCAGTCACAGTACAGCAGACAGCCAATCAGTCACAGTACAGCAGACAGCCAATCAGTCACAGTACAGCAGACAGCCAATCAGTCACAGTACAGCAGACAGCCAGTCAGTCACATTACAGCAGACAGCCAATCAGTCACAGTACAGCAGACAGCCAATCAGTCACAGTACAGCAGACAGCCAGTCAGTCACAGTACAGCAGACAGCCAGTCAGTCACAGTACAGCAGACAGCCAGTCAGTCACAGTACAGCAGACAGCCAGTCAGTCACATTACAGCAGACAGCCAGTCAGTCACATTACAGCGGACAGCCAGTCAGTCACATTACAGCAGACAGCCAATCAGTCACATTACAGCAGACAGCCAATCAGTCACAGTACAGCAGACAGCCAGTCAGTCACAGTACAGCAGACAGCCAGTCAGTCACAGTAGAGCAGACAGCCAGTCAGTCACATTACAGCAGACAGCCAATCAGTCACAGTACAGCAGACAGCCAGTCATTCCAACAGTGTAACTATATCAGGACCTTTAGAGAGGAGAGGGGCGCTGCTTCTGAAATGGCACCCTATTTTATAGTGCACTAATTTTGCCCATAAAATGGCACCCTATTCTATAGTGCACTATTGGTGTGCGGGGCTCTTAATTAAGGCAGGAGCAGAGAGTTCTCTCTGTCAATCACAAGAAGGTAGGACTTCAAATATAACATCTTGACCAGCTATTGTCTTCATGGAGTGTGTTACCAAACCGATTAGCCACACACACACACACACACACACACACACACACACACACACACACACACACACACACACACACACACACACACACACACACACACAGAGGATTCAAACCAGAATGTGTAAGGTAGTGGGAGTAATCTCACAACATGTAGCCTACAGTAGGGTATCCACTTGCGCTTCTGGGGGGGGGGCCCTCTAACAGTACAACTGGGCCCCTCTAACAGTACAACTGGCCCCTCTAACAGTACAACTGGGCCCTCACAACTGGGCCCTCTAACAGTACAACTGGCCCCTCTAACAGTACAACTGGGCCCTCACAACTGGGCCCCTCTAACAGTACAACTGGGCCCTCACAACTGGGCCCTCTAACAGTACAACTGGCCCCTCTAACAGTACAACTGGGCCCTCACAACTGGGCCCCTCTAACAGTACAACTGGCCCCTCTAACAGTACAACTGGGCCCTCACAACTGGGCCCTCTAACAGTACAACTGGCCCCTCTAACAGTACAACTGGGTCCCTCTAACAGTACAACTGGCCCCTCTAGCAGTACAACTGGCCCCTCTAACAGTACAACTGGCCCCTCTAACAGTACAACTGGCCCCCCCTCTAACAGTACAACTGGCCCCCCCTCTAACAGTACAACTGGCCCCCCCTCTAACAGTACAACTGGCCCCCCTAACAGTACAACTGGGCCCCTCTAACAGTACAACTGGGCCCCTCTAACAGTACAACTGGGCCCCTCTAACAGTACAACTGGCCCCTCTGACAGTACAACTGGCCCCTCTGACAGTACAACTGGCCCCTCTGACAGTACAACTGGCCCCTCTGACAGTACAACTGGCCCCTCTGACAGTACAACTGGGCCCCTCTAACAGTACAACTGGCCCCTCTAACAGTACAACTGGGGCCCTCACAACTGGGCCCTCTAACAGTACAACTGGGCCCTCTAACAGTACAACTGGGCCCTCTAACAGTACAACTGGGCCCTCTAACAGTACAACTGGCCCCTCTAACAGTACAACTGGCCCCTCTAACAGTACAACTGGCCCCTCTAACAGTACAACTGGCCCCTCTAACAGTACAACTGGCCCCTCTAACAGTACAACTGGGCCCTCTAACAGTACAACTGGGCCCTCTAACAGTACAACTGGGCCCTCTAACAGTACAACTGGGCCCTCTAACAGTACAACTGGGCCCTCTAACAGTACAACTGGGCCCTCTAACAGTACAACTGGGCCCTCTAACAGTACAACTGGGCCCTCTAACAGTACAACAGGCCCCTCTAGCAGTACAACAGGCCCCTCTAGCAGTACAACAGGCCCCTCTAGCAGTACAACTGGCCCCTCTAACAGTACAACTGGCCCCTCTAACAGTACAACTGGCCCCTCTAACAGTACAACTGGCCCCTCTAACAGTACAACTGGCCCCTCTGACAGTACAACTGGCCCCTCTGACAGTACAACTGGCCCCTCTGACAGTACAACTGGCCCCTCTAACAGTACAACTGGCCCCTCTAACAGTACAACTGGGCCCCCCTCTAACAGTACAACTGGCCCCTCTAACAGTACAACTGGGCCCCTCTAACAGTACAACTGGGCCCCTCTAACAGTACAACTGGGCCCCTCTAACAGTACAACTGGGCCCCTCTAACAGTACAACTGGGCCCTCACAACTGGGCCCTCTAACAGTACAACTGGCCCCTCTAACAGTACAACTGGCCCCTCTAACAGTACAACTGGCCCCTCTGACAGTACAACTGGCCCCTCTGACAGTACAACTGTCCCCTCTAACAGTACAACTGGCCCCTCTAACAGTACAACTGGGCCCCCCTCTAACAGTACAACTGGCCCCTCTAACAGTACAACTGGGCCCCTCTAACAGTACAACTGGGCCCCTCTAACAGTACAACTGGGCCCCTCTAACAGTACAACTGGGCCCTCTAACAGTACAACTGGCCCCTCTAACAGTACAACTGGCCCCTCTAACAGTACAACTGGCCCCTCTAACAGTACTACTGGCCCCTCTAACAGTACTACTGGCCCCTCTAACAGTACAACTGGGCCCTCACAACTGGCCCCTCTAACAGTACAACTGGCCCCTCTAACAGTACAACTGGGCCCTCTAACAGTACAACTGGGCCCTCTAACAGTACAACTGGGCCCTCTAACAGTACAACTGGGCCCTCTAACAGTACAACTGGGCCCTCTAACAGTACAACTGGGCCCTCTAACAGTACAACTGGGCCCTCTGACAGTACAACTGGCCCCTCTAACAGTACAACAGGCCCCTCTAGCAGTACAACAGGCCCCTCTAGCAGTACAACAGGCCCCTCTAGCAGTACAACTGGGCCCTCACAACTGGCCCCTCTAACAGTACAACTGGCCCCTCTAACAGTACAACTGGGCCCTCTAACAGTACAACTGGGCCCTCTAACAGTACAACTGGGCCCTCTAACAGTACAACTGGGCCCTCTGACAGTACAACTGGCCCCTCTAACAGTACAACAGGCCCCTCTAGCAGTACAACAGGCCCCTCTAGCAGTACAACTGGCCCCTCTAACAGTACAACTGGCCCCTCTAACAGTACAACTGGCCCCTCTAACAGTACAACTGGCCCCTCTAACAGTACAACTGGCCCCACTAACAGTACAACTGGCCCCTCTAACAGTACAACTGGCCCCACTAACAGTACAACTGGCCCCTCTAACAGTACAACCGGCCCCTCTAACAGTACAACTGGGCCCTCTAGCAGTACAACTGCCCCCTCTGACAGTACAACTGGCCCCTCTAACAGTACAACTGGCCCCTCTAACAGTACAACTGGCCCCTCTAACAGTACAACTGGCCCCTCTAACAGTACAACTGCCCCCTCTGACAGTACAACTGGCCCCTCTAACAGTACAACTGGCCCCTCTAACAGTACAACTGGCCCCTCTAACAGTACTACTGGCCCCTCTAACAGTACTACTGGCCCCTCTAACAGTACAACTGGGCCCTCACAACTGGCCCCTCTAACAGTACAACTGGGCCCTCTAACAGTACAACTGGGCCCTCTAACAGTACAACTGGGCCCTCTAACAGTACAACTGGGCCCTCTAACAGTACAACTGGGCCCTCTAACAGTACAACTGGGCCCTCTAACAGTACAACTGGGCCCTCTAACAGTACAACTGGGCCCTCTGACAGTACAACTGGCCCCTCTAACAGTACAACAGGCCCCTCTAGCAGTACAACAGGCCCCTCTAGCAGTACAACAGGCCCCTCTAGCAGTACAACTGGGCCCTCACAACTGGCCCCTCTAACAGTACAACAGGCCCCTCTAGCAGTACAACAAGCCCCTCTAGCAGTACAACAGGCCCCTCTAGCAGTACAACTGGGCCCTCACAACTGGCCCCTCTAACAGTACAACTGGCCCCTCTAACAGTACAACTGGGCCCTCTAACAGTACAACTGGGCCCTCTAACAGTACAACTGGGCCCTCTAACAGTACAACTGGGCCCTCTGACAGTACAACTGGGCCCTCTGACAGTACAACTGGCCCCTCTAGCAGTACAACAGGCCCCTCTAGCAGTACAACTGGCCCCTCTAACAGTGTAACTGGCCCCTCTAACAGTACAACTGGCCCCTCTAACAGTACAACTGGCCCCTCTAACAGTACAACTGGCCCCTCTAACAGTACAACTGGCCCCACTAACAGTACAACTGGCCCCTCTAACAGTACAACTGGCCCCTCTAACAGTACAACCGGCCCCTCTAGCAGTACAACTGGGCCCTCTAGCAGTACAACTGCCCCCTCTGACAGTACAACTGGCCCCTCTAACAGTACAACTGGCCCCTCTAACAGTACAACTGGCCCCTCTAACAGTACAACTGGCCCCTCTAACAGTACAACTGGCCCCTCTAACAGTACAACTGGCCCCTCTAACAGTACAACTGGCCCCTCTAACAGTACAACTGCCCCCTCTGACAGTACAACTGGCCCCTCTGACAGTACAACTGGCCCCTCTAACAGTACAACTGGCCCCTCACAACTGGCCCCTCTAACAGTACAACTGGCCCCTCTAACAGTACAACTGGCCCCTCTAACAGTACAACTGGCCCCTCTAACAGTACAACTGGCCCCTCTAACAGTACAACTGGCCCCTCTAACAGTACAACTGGGCCCTCTAACAGTACAACTGGGCCCTCTAACAGTACAACTGGGCCCTCTAACAGTACAACTGGGCCCTCTAACAGTACAACTGGGCCCTCTAACAGTACAACTGGCCCCTCTGACAGTACAACTGGCCCCTCTGACAGTACAACTGGCCCCTCTAACAGTACAACTGGGCCCTCTAACAGTACAACTGGGCCCTCTAACAGTACAACTGGGCCCTCTGACAGTACAACTGGGCCCTCTGACAGTACAACTGGGCCCTCTAACAGTACAACTGGGCCCCTCTAACAGTACAACTGGCCCCTCTAACAGTACAACTGGCCCCCCCTCTAACAGTACAACTGGCCCCTCTAACAGTACAACTGGCCCCTCTAACAGTACAACTGGCCCCTCTAACAGTACAACTGGCCCCAGCTTGGCCCCCCCAGTTGAAATGGTCTAGAACCGCCACTGAGGATATCGCTACGCTAGCCTGTGGATCTCCCCTCACCTTAATCTCACAACATGTAGCCTACAGTAGGATATCGCTACGCTAGCCTGTGGAACTCCCCTCACCTTAATCTCACAACATGTAGCCTACAGTAGGATATCGCTACGCTAGCCTGTGGAACTCCCCTCACCTTAATCTCACAACATGTAGCCTACAGTAGGTTATCACTAAGCTAGCCTGTGGAACTCCCCTCACCCTAATCTCACAACATGTAGCATACAGTAGGCAACAACTGAAGCAACTTAAGAAGTCGCTCTGGATAAGAGCGTCTGCTAAATGACTTAAATGTAAATGTAAATGTAAGAAGCTACATGCTTCTGGCTATTAACACCAGGCGGTTAGATGTCCTGTTGTTGCCCGTTGACCTTTGTGAAACGAGAACAGTAGGTAAACTGATGTACAGGAAGTGAAAAGATGACTTGACCTCTTTTCCACGATTGACTGTATATGTTTATGTATATTGTACACTAACACACCTGACACCTCAGTCGCCCTCACCACAAGAGAAGTAACTAGCGACTGAAGACGTTTCACCTTTAGCCTCCAGGTAGGCGAACCTCTTCTCACCTGTTAAGTTATCACGGCTATTAAATTATTATCCTCTCAATTGTTAACTAGCTACAGTATTGTAGTGGTCTCTCTCTATCTCCCCCCCTCTCTCTTTCTTCTGTCTGTCACAGCTGTTCATTACACAAATGATATTCCCCAAATAGCTTTATACTGTGTCACTTGAACATTTCACGCCCAGCAGTTTTCTATCTGAAACCTGATTAAACACTGTGTGTGTAATTGATTTACTTGTCATGTTCTTTCCTTCTAATGACAAGAGATCAATACCTCTGCATCAACCTATGGCAAGGATCCGGTCAATGCATAGATCTCTCTCTTACCCCTAAAGTGTGGCTTATTCACAGAGGAGACAAATAACATGACAACGGAGAGAGCGAGAGTGAAGGGAGAGGGAGAGAGAGAGGGGAGGGAGAGAGAGAGAGAGGGAGAGGGGAGAGAGAGAGAGGGGGAGGCAGAGAGAGATAGGGAGGCAGAGAAAGGGAGAGAGAGAGAGAGGGGAGGGAGAGAGAAAGAGAGAGAGAGAAAGAGAAGGGGGAGAGAGAGACTGGGAGAGAGAGAGATAGGGATGCAGAGAGAGAGAGAAAGAGAAGGGGGGAGAGAGAGAGAGGGAGGCAGAGAGAGATAGGGAAGCAGAGAGAGGGAGAGAGAGAGAGAGAGAGAGATTGGCTTTTTACCAAATTACCGTACAACAGACCATGTATTCACCCTACACACCCTAATTGACAACCAAACAAACCAAAACAAAGGCAAAGTCTTCTCATGCTTTGTTGATTTCAAAAAAGCCTTCGACTCAATTTGGCATGAGGGTCTGCTATACAAATTGATGGAAAGTGGTGTTGGGGGTAAAACATACGACATTATAAAATCCATGTACACAAACAACAAGTGTGCGGTTAAAATTGGCAAAAAACACACACATTTCTTCACACAGGGTCGTGGGGTGAGACAGGGATGCAGCTTAAGCCCCACCCTCTTCAACATATATATCAACGAATTGGCGCGGGCACTAGAACAGTCTGCAGCACCCGGTCTCACCCTACTAGAATCCGAAGTCAAATGTCTACTGTTTGCTGATGATCTGGTGCTTCTGTCACCAACCAAGGAGGGCCTACAGCAGCACCTAGATCTTCTGCACAGATTCTGTCAGACCTGGGCCCTGACAGTAAATCTCAGTAAGACCAAAATAATGGTGTTCCAAAAAAGGTCCAGTCGCCAGGACCACAAATTCCATCTAGACACCGTTGCCCTAGAGCACACAAAAAACTATACATACCTCGGCCTAAACATCAGCACCACAGGTAACTTCCACAAAGCTGTGAACGATCTGAGAGACAAGGCAAGAAGGGCATTCTATGCCATCAAAAGGAACATAAATTTCAACATACCAATTAGGATCTGGCTAAAAATACTTGAATCAGTCATAGAGCCCATTGCCCTTTATGGTTGTGAGGTCTGGGGTCCGCTCACCAACCAAGATTTCACAAAATGGGGCAAACACCAAATTGAGACTCTGCATGCAGAATTCTGCAAAAATATCCTCAGTGTACAACGTAGAACACCAAATAATGCATGCAGAGCAGAATTAGGCCGATACCCACTAATTATCAAAATCCAGAAAAGAGCCGTTAAATTCTACAACCACCTAAAAGGAAGCGATTCCCAAACCTTCCATAACAAAGCCATCACCTACAGAGAGATGAACCTGGAGAAGAGTCCCCTAAGCAAGCTGGTCCTAGGGCTCTGTTCACAAACACAAACACACCCCACAGAGCCCCAGGACAACAGCACAATTAGACCCAACCAAATCATGAAAAAACAAAAAGATAATTACTTGACACATTGGAAAGAATTAACAAAAAAACAGAGCAAACTAGAATGCTATTTGGCCCTAAACAGAGAGTACACAGTGGCAGAATACCTGACCACTGTGACTGACCCAAACTTAAGGAAAGCTTTGACTATGTACAGACTCAGTGAGCATAGCCTTGCTATTGAGAAAGGCCGCCGTAGGCAGACATGGCTCTCAAGAGAAGACAGGCTATGTGCTCACTGCCCACAAAATGAGGTAGAAACTGAGCTGCACTTCCTAACCTCCTGCCCAATGTATGACCATATTAGAGACACATATTTCCCTCAGATTACACAGATCCACAAAGAATTCGAAAACAAATCCAATTTTGATAAACTCCCATATCTACTGGGTGAAATTCCACAGTGTGCCATCACAGCAGCAAGATTTGTGACCTGTTGTCACAAGAAAAGGGCAACCAGTGAAGAACAAACACCATTGTAAATACAACCCATATTTATGCTTATTTATTTTAACTTGTGTGCTTTAACCATTTGTACATTGTTACAACACTGTATATATATAATATGACATTTGTAATGTCTTTATTGTTTTGAAACTTCTGTATGTGTAATGTTTACTGTTAATTTGTATTGTTTGTTTCACTTTTGTGTATTGTCTACCTCACTTGCTTTGGCAATGTTAACACATGTTTCCCATGCCAATAAAGCCCCTTGAATTGAATTGAATTGAGAGGCCCTGTGTTCCCCAGCCATAGACCGTAAACGCACTACTCTGGTAAAACCCACTGAGGTGGCCATCCTCATTGACTCAAATGGGAAATTCATCCAAGAAGATAAACTCTTCCCCCGCCACAATGTGTGCAAAATATGGTGCCCAAAAACACAGGATGCACTCCACATCCTGTCTCAGCCTGACTTTGGCACACCAGGCCACATTATTATTCACACCGGCACCAACAACCTGCGAGAGGAGCAGGAGAGAGTAGGCAGCCTGGTCAACAGAGTATCAGAGAGAGGAGCAGGAGAGAGTAGGCAGCCTGGTCAACAGAGTAGCAGAGAGAGGAGCAGGAGAGAGTAGGCAGCCTGGTCAACAGAGTAGCAGAGAGAGGAGCAGGACAGAGTAGGCAGCCTGGTCAACAGAGTAGCAGAGATAGGAGCAGGAGAAAGTAGGCAGCCTGGTCAACAGAGTAGCAGAGAGAGGAGCAGGAGAGAGTAGGCAGCCTGGTCAACAGAGTAGCAGAGAGAGGAGCAGGAGAGAGTAGGCAGCCTGGTCAACAGAGTAGCAGAGAGAGGAGCAGGAGAGAGTAGGCAGCCTGGTCAACAGAGTAGCAGAGAGAGGAGCAGGAGAGAGTAGGCAGCCTGGTCAACAGAGTAGCAGAGAGAGGAGCAGGAGAGAGTAGGCAGCCTGGTCAACAGAGTAGCAGAGAGAGGAGCAGGAGAGAGTAGGCAGCCTGGTCAACAGAGTAGCAGAGAGAGGAGCAGGAGAGAGCAGGCAGCCTGGTCAACAGAGTAGCAGAGAGAGGAGCAGGAGAGAGCAGGCAGCCTGGTCAACAGAGTAGCAGAGAGAGGAGCAGGAGAGAGCAGGCAGCCTGGTCAACAGAGTAGCAGAGAGGGGAGCAGGAGAGAGTAGGCAGCCTGGTCAACAGAGTAGCAGAGAGGGGAGCAGGAGAGAGTAGGCAGCCTGGTCAACAGAGTAGCAGAGAGGAGCAGGAGAGAGTAGGCAGCCTGGTCAACAGAGTAGCAGAGAGAGGAGCAGGACAGAGTAGGCAGCCTGGTCAACAGAGTAGCAGAGAGAGGAGCAGGAGAGAGTAGGCAGCCTGGTCAACAGAGTAGCAGAGAGAGGAGCAGGAGAGAGCAGGCAGCCTGGTCAACAGAGTAGCAGAGAGGGGAGCAGGAGAGAGTAGGCAGCCTGGTCAACAGAGTAGCAGAGAGGGGAGCAGGAGAGAGTAGGCAGCCTGGTCAACAGAGTAGCAGAGAGGGGAGCAGGAGAGAGTAGGCAGCCTGGTCAACAGAGTAGCAGAGAGGGGAGCAGGAGAGAGTAGGCAGCCTGGTCAACAGAGTAGCAGAGAGGGGAGCAGGAGAGAGTAGGCAGCCTGGTCAACAGAGTAGCAGAGAGAGGAGCAGGAGAGAGTAGGCAGCCTGGTGAACAGAGTAGCAGAGAGGGGAGCAGGAGAGAGCAGGCAGCCTGGTCAACAGAGTAGCAGAGAGGGGAGCAGGAGAGAGTAGGCAGCCTGGTCAACAGAGTAGCAGAGAGAGGAGCAGGACAGAGTAGGCAGCCTGGTCAACAGAGTAGCAGAGAGAGGAGCAGGACAGAGTAGGCAGCCTGGTCAACAGAGTAGCAGAGAGGGTCTATGAGCGGTCCCCCAACTCCCACATCACCATCTCCACTCTGCTGCCCCGCAAAGACTTCCATCCCCGTACCATTCAGGAAGTCAACGCTGACATCACCAGAGGGTGTGGCCTACTCCCGAACGTGCCCGTTGCTCACCACCCAACAATCACCCCAGAGCATCTGCACGACCACTCCCACCTGAGGAAGCAGACAGTAGGGATGTTTACCAAGTCTCTAAAGGACGTGGCACTTGGTAGACAAACACCCCATGCAGCACTGGACAGAGGACCACCCAGAGACCCCTACCAGACCACTGCACCACCAATGACCACCCAGACCCCTACCAGACCACTGCACCACCAGGGACCACCCAGACCCCTACCAGACCACTGCACCACCAAGGAGCCCCAGAGACCCCTACCAGACCACTGCACCACCAAGGAGCCCCAGAGACCCCTACCAGACCACTGCACCACCAAGGAGCCCCAGGCCCCTTCAACGCCCCACCAGACCCAGCGCACCCCACAGGCCCCACCCACCACCAGAGCATCACCACTTCCATCGGCTTAGCCAGACCGGACCGGGCCCAGCCTACTACCCCGCACCAGACCACCACCCCTACCAGACCAGAGAGGAATCCCCACGGCCCAGACCTGGACCCCCTCCACTCCACAGGGCCCAAAAGCAGGACCAGCGCAGCTACGCGGAGGTCCTCAGAGGACAGGAGAACCCTATAGGATTAAGTGAGATTAAACAGCTCCTCCAATACATCTGCACTGAACTGCACTAAACACACATGGATGCATGCACACACACACACCTATTGTACTAAACGTTTACTTGTTCAATGAATAGGAATATTTATATTTTATATATATGTATACAACATCAGACATTCATACAGGTGGACCCAAAACAGCACAGAAGAATACCAGAAAGAAACCTGTAACCAAAATATCCAAACACTCTTAGATAACTTTCTGGAGACCACATTCACTCACAGTAAAGGCATCAATCTAGCAGTAAAAAACATCAACTATATATTCAGGCAAACGGCAAAAGTGTCACGCTCGTCAAAGGGAGAGAGAGAGGACCAAGGCGCAGCGCGTGAAAAATACATCTTCTCTTTATTATAAGAAGGAAAACGAAACAAAACAACAAACAGACGACCGTGAAGCTATAAATCCAGATAGTGCTGACACAAACACTACACATAGACAATTACCCACAAAACAGCTAAAGCCTATGGTTGCCTTAAATATGGCTCCCAATCAGAGACAACCATAACCAGCTGTCTCTAATTGAGACCCAATTCAGGCAACCATAGACTTTCCTAGACACCTACACTGAACACTAAACCATCTACTCTACTAAACCCCCTAAACCATACAACACCCTAGACCAGGGGTGTCAAACTCATTCCACGGAGGGCCTAGTGTCTGCAGGTTTTTGGTTTTTCCTTTCAATAAAGCCCTAGACAACCAGGTGTGGGGAGTTCCTAACTAATTAGTGATGTTAATTCATCAATCAAGTACAAGGGAGGAGCGAAAACCCGCAGACACTCGGCCCCCCGTGGAATGAGTTTGACACCTGTGCCCTAGACAATACAAAAACACACAAACTTCCCCATGTCACACCCTGACCTAACTAAAATAATAATGAAAACAAAGATAACTAAGGCCAGGGTGTGACAAAAAGAAGCACAAGTGAAATTGATAAAAAAACAAAAAAGACCACAGATGACAACTGGTTTGATGCAGATTGTAAAATTATAAGGAAAAACTTAGAACACTATCCAACCAAAAGCACAGAGACTCAAATAATTACTGTGAGACTTTAAAACTCTATAAACGTAACACTCAGAACCAAAAAAGCCCAGTACAACAGCAAGCAGCTGACACTAATTGAGGAGTCCATAAACACAAACAACTTCTGGCAAAATTGGAAAAAACGTTAAACAATTAAACAAGAGGAATTAGCGATATAAAATGGTGACATATGGACAACCCTTTTTAAAACGCTCTACAACACCGTTCAAATTGACACAAAAGCAGAACAACGCCAAATTCATGAGAAGTTGAATGGATTAGAAAAAGCTATAAAGGACAATCAAAATCCACTGGACTCCCCAATTTCTGACCAGGAGCTCTATAAGACACTTCAGGCTCTCAAATTTAAAAAGGCATGCGGACCTGATGGCATCCTAAATGAGATGCTCAAACTCACTAGTGCCCTGACATCTGGAATCAAGGACTCATAACCCCAATCTTTAAAAACGGAGACAAATTTGACCCTAACAATTACAGAGGCATTTGTGTGAATTTTCTGTAGTATTATAAAATGTAAGAGTTCTAAACTTCCTTAAAATGTCTTGAGTAAAAGCCAAATTGGATTTATACCAAAACATCGCACAACTGATCATATTTACACCCTACCCACCCTGATAGATAAACATGTCCACCAAAATAATACCAAAATATACGCTTGCTTTATCGACTTCCAAAAAGCATTTGATTCTATTTTGCATACAGGACTGTTCTACAAAGTTATTAAAAGTTGTGTAGGGGGTAAAACATATGACATAATTAAATAAATGTATACTGGTAATATGTGCAGAATTAAAATTGGCAAGAAAATAACAGAATTCTTTAACCAGGGGGCGGAGCCTTCGCCAGGAATGCAATCTGAGCCCTGCACTCTTCAATATTTACATCAACGAATTGGCCACTATTCTAGAAAAATCCTCAGCCCCTGGTGTTAGTCTCCACAATTCAGAGGTTAAATGCCTACTCTTTGCAGATGACCTATGCCTGGTGTCACCCACAGCACATGGCCTACAGCAGAGCCTGGACCTGCTAGAGCAGTACTGCCAGACCTGGGCCCTGGCAGTAAACCCCAAAAATACTAAAATAATGATTTTCCAGAGAAGATCCAGATCTTAGGGAATTAGAACAAAGTTCTCAATTGGTACAAAATATATAGAGTACTGCACACACTACAATTACTTAGGTTTAAAAATAAGCTCAACTGGACACCTTAATGAGGCAGTGAATGAACTGAGAGAGAAAGCACGCAGGGCATTATACGCCATAAAAATAAAAAAATCAAGTTGAAATGCCTATTAAAATTTGGCTAAAACTAATTGAATGTGTCATTGAACCAATTGCACTTTATGGCAGCGAGGTGTGGGGTCCACTTACAAAACAAGATTTCACCAAATGGGACAAACACCCCATTGAAACCCTGCATGTAGAGGTCAGTAAGATTCTCCTACATGTCTAGAGGAAAACTACAAACAATGCATGATGGGCAGAATTAAGATGAGCAAAGAAAAGAGTCCCCTCATCCAGCTGGTCCTGGGGCTGAGTTCACAAACCTGTTCTACTAACACACTGAAGCCTCAGGACCAGAACATCCAACCAATCAGAATAAACCAAATTACAACACAGTCAAAACAAACTACATTGCTTATTGGGAAACACAAGCACAAACACAAAGCAAAATGCAGTGCTATCTGGCCCTAAATCGACAGTACACCGTGGCAAACTATTTGACCATGGTTACTGATCAAAACCTTAGAGAAACCTTGACAAAGTACAGGCTCAGTGAGCACAGCCTTGCCATTGAGAAGGGTAGACACATAAAAACCTGGCTCCCTGTAGAGGAAAGGCTGTGCAACCACTGCACAACAGCAGAATCTGAGACAAAGCTGCATTTTCTGACAAAATGTAAAAAATATAAAACAATTAGAGAGTGTCATTACCCCAAATTTGAAACCCTTTTTCAAGGTTTCAAAGACCTCTCTGATGAGGATAGGCTACCCGTCCTGTTGGGGGAGGACGCAGAGAGCTGTGGGTTGGCAGCGCACTACATTGCTGCCTGCCATAAGTTGAGGGACAGTGTCTGACAGACCAATCAACCTGCACATGTACTCTACTGTATGTTTATTGTTATTGTTCAATGTGTTGGTTATTTTGACCCTTGGTTGTTGTTGTTACTGTTGTCCCGTTGACAATTTTGATTCTTATTATTTTCATATTGTAAATATCCAAAGTAAGCTTGGGCAATATGTACATTGTTACGTCATGCCAATAAAGCAAATTGAATTGAATTGAGCGAGAGAGACACAGAGACAGAGACAGAGACAGAGACAGAGACAGAGACAGAGAGACAGAGACAGAGACAGAGACAGAGACAGAGACAGAGACAGAGAGAGAGAGAGAGAGAGAGAAAGCGGTACCAGAGCAGCCAAGTCTAGGTCCAAGAAGCTTCTAACAGCTTCTACCCCCAAGCCACAAGACTCCTAAACATCTGGTCAAATGGCTACCCAGACTATTCACATTGCCCCTCTCCCCTCTCCACACCACCGCCACTCTCTGTTGTCATCTATGCATAGTCACTTTAATTAACTATACCTACATGTACATACTACCTCAACTAACCGGTGCCCCCACACATTGTCTGTACCGGCACCCCCCTGTATATATTGTTATTTTTAACTGCTGTTCTTTAATTACTTGTTAATTTTATATTTCATTCTGATCCATATTTTTTTTAACTGCCTTCTTGGTTAAGGGCTCGTAAGTAATCATTTCACTGTAAAGTCTACACCTGTTGTATTCGGCGCATGTGACAAATACAATTTGATTTGATTTGAGTGTTGGGTATCGCTGAGTGTTGGGTATCGTTGAGTGTTGGGCTTCGTTGAGTGTTGGGCATCGTTGAGTGTTGGGTATCGCTGAGTGTTGGGTATCGTTGAGTGTTGGGTATCGTTGAGTGTTGGGTATCGTTGAGTGTTGGGCATCGTTGAGTGTTGGGCATCGTTGAGTGTTAAGTATCGTTGAGTGTTAAGTATCGTTGAGTGTTGGGTATCGTTGAGTGTTGGGTATCGTTGAGTGTTGGGTATCGTTGAGTGTTGGGTATCGTTGAGTGTTGGGTATCGTTGAGTGTTGGGTATCGTTGAGTGTTGGGTATCGTTGAGTGTTGGGTATCGGTGAGTGTTGGGTATCGTTGAGTGTTAAGTATCGTTGAGTGTTGGGTATCGTTGAGTGTTAAGTATCGTTGAGTGTTGGGCATCGCTGAGTGTTGGGCATTGTTGAGTGTTAGGTAACGTTGAGTGTTGGGCATCGTTGAGTGTTGGGCATCGTTGAGTGTTGGGCATCGTTGAGTGTTGGGCATCGTTTAGTGTTGGGCATCGTTGAGTGTTGGGTATCGTTGAGTGTTAAGTATCGTTGAGTGTTAAGTATCGTTGAGTATTATGTATCGTTGAGTGTTATGTACACACACACACACAATGTTCACACAATCACAAGTACAAACGTATGTTTACACACTTTACACACACACTAGATATGAGAGGTTAAACTGACCGATCACTTCTACTAATGACTGTACCAACCAGACGTCCATCTCTCTCCAGTCTGCCTGGCACGGCTTCACTAATGACTGTACCAACCAGACGGCCATCTCTCTCCAGTCTGCCTGGCACGGCTTCACTAATGACTGTACCAACCAGACGGCCATCTCTCTCCAGTCTGCCTGGCACGGCTTCACTAATGACTGTACCAACCAGACGATCATCTCTCTCCAGTCTGCCTGGCACGGCTTCACTAATGACTGTACCAACCAGACGGCCATCTCTCTCCAGTCTGCCTGGCACGGCTTCACTAATGACTGTACCAACCAGACGATCATCTCTCTCCAGTCTGCCTGGCACGGCTTCACTAATGACTGTACCAACCAGACGTCCATCTCTCTCCAGTCTGCCTGGCACGGCTTCACTAATGACTGTACCAACCAGACGTCCATCTCTCTCCAGTCTGCCTGGCACGGCTTCACTAATGACTGTACCAACCAGACGACCATCTCTCTCCAGTCTGCCTGGCACGGCTTCACTAATGACTGTACCAACCAGACGTCCATCTCTCTCCAGTCTGCCTGGCACGGCTTCACTAATGACTCTACCAACCAGACGTCCATCTCTCTCCAGTCTGCCTGGCACGGCTTCACTAATGACTGTACCAACCAGACGGCCATCTCTCTCCAGTCTGCCTGGCACGGCTTCACTAATGACTGTACCAACCAGACGGCCATCTCTCTCCAGTCTGCCTGGCACGGCTTCACTAATGACTGTACCAACCAGACGGCCATCTCTCTCCAGTCTGCCTGGCACGGCTTCACTAATGACTGTACCAACCAGACGGCCATCTCTCTCCAGTCTGCCTGGCACGGCTTCACTAATGACTGTACCAACCAGACGACCATCTCTCTCCAGTCTGCCTGGCACGGCTTCACTAATGACTGTACCAACCAGACGTCCATCTCTCTCCAGTCTGCCTGGCACGGCTTCACTAATGACTCTACCAACCAGACGTCCATCTCTCTCCAGTCTGCCTGGCACGGCTTCACTAATGACTGTACCAACCAGACGGCCATCTCTCTCCAGTCTGCCTGGCACGGCTTCACTAATGACTGTACCAACCAGACGGCCATCTCTCTCCAGTCTGCCTGGCACGGCTTCACTAATGACTGTACCAACCAGACGGCCATCTCTCTCCAGTCTGCCTGGCACGGCTTCACTAATGACTGTACCAACCAGACGTCCATCTCTCTCCAGTCTGCCTGGCACGGCTTCACTAATGACTGTACCAACCAGACGATCATCTCTCTCCGGTCTGCCTGGCACAGCCAGTTGGTTCTAATGGCCAAAGTGTTACTTCTGTGTGACGCTACAGTCGTCGTTGCCAAGACAACAGCCCACACACACATGCCCACATGATACTCAGGCTACTCCAAAAAACCTTGAAGTTTGGTAGTCTTGGTAACCCAGCGTGCTTTGGTAAAACACAATGTTTATAAAAGTTGTTAATTGAAGAGAATAAACTGGTATGTTGAGCTAGGTTGAGGAGCGGGGGCTGGAGTCCCAGGGGAACACAACATATGATAAATACTGATGGAGATACTGCTGTACGACAGACATAGAGCCAGCATCTACATACATACTGATGGAGACACTACTGTACGACATAGAGCCAGCATCTACATACATACTGATGGAGACACTACTGTACGACAGAGCCAGCATCTAGCATACATACTGATGGAGACACTACTGTACGACAGAGCCAGCATCTACATACATACTGATGGAGACACTACTGTACGACATAGAGCCAGCATCTAACATACATACTGATGGAGACACTACTGTACGACAGAGCCAGCATCTACATACATACTGATGGAGACACTACTGTACGACAGAGCCAGCATCTAACACACATACTGATGGAGACACTACTGTACGACAGAGCCAGCATCTAGCATACATACTGATGGAGACACTACTGTACGACAGAGCCAGCATCTACATACATACTGATGGAGACACTACTGTACGACATAGAGCCAGCATCTAACATACATACTGATGGAGACACTACTGTACGACAGAGCCAGCATCTAACATACATACTGATGGAGACACTACTGTACGACAGAGCCAGCATCTAACATACATACTGATGGAGATACTACTGTACGACAGAGCCAGCATCTAACATACATACTGATGGAGACACTACTGTACGACAGAGCCAGCATCTAACATACATACTGATGGAGACACTGCTGTACGACAGAGCCAGCATCTAACATACATACTGATGGAGATACTACTGTACGACAGAGCCAGCATCTAACACACATACTGATGGAGACACTACTGTACGACAGAGCCAGCATCTAACATACATACTGATGGAGACACTACTGTACGACAGAGCCAGCATCTAACATACATACTGATGGAGACACTACTGTACGACAGAGCCAGCATCTAACATACATACTGATGGAGACACTACTGTACGACAGAGCCAGCATCTAACATACATACTGATGGAGATACTGACTGTACGACAGAGCCAGCATCTAACATACACACTGATGGAGACACTACTGTACGACATAGAGCCAGCATCTAACATACACACTGATGGAGATACTGCTGTACGACAGAGCCAGCATCTAACATACATACTGATGGAGACACTACTGTACGACAGAGCCAGCATCTAACATACATACTGATGGAGACACTACTGTACGACAGAGCCAGCATCTAACATACATACTGATGGAGACACTACTGTACGACAGAGCCAGCATCTAACATACATACTGATGGAGACACTACTGTACGACAGAGCCAGCATCTAACATACACACTGATGGAGATACTGACTGTACGACAGAGCCAGCATCTAACATACATACACATTGATAATGATACTGACTGTAGAACACAGGACTGATAGAGATACTGACTGTAGAACACAGGACTGATAGAGATACTGACTGTAGAACACAGGACTGATAGAGATACTGACTGTAGAACACAGGACTGATAGAGATACTGACTGTAGAACACAGGACTGATAGAGATACTGACTGTAGAACACAGGACTGATAGAGATACTGACTGTAGAACACAGGACTGATAGAGATACTGACTGTAGAACACAGGACTGATAGAGATACTGACTGTAGAACACAGGACTGATAGAGATACTGACTGTAGTACACAGGACTGATAGAGATACTGACTGTAGAACACAGGACTGATAGAGATACTGACTGTAGAACACAGGACTGATAGAGATACTGACTGTAGTACACAGGACTGATAGAGATACTGACTGTAGAACACAGGACTGATAGAGATACTGACTGTAGAACACAGGACTGATAGAGATACTGACTGTAGAACACAGGACTGATAGAGATACTGACTGTAGTACACAGGACTGATAGAGATACTGACTGTAGAACACAGGACTGATAGAGATACTGACTGTAGAACATAGGACTGATAGAGATACGGACTGTAGAACACAGGACTGATAGAGATACTGACTGTAGAACACAGGACTGATAGAGATACTGACTGTAGAACACAGGACTGATAGAGATACTGACTGTAGAACACTGGACTGATAGAGATACTGACTGTAGAACACAGGACTGATAGAGATACTGACTGTAGTACACAGGACTGATAGAGATACTGACTGTAGTACACAGGACTGATAGAGATACTGACTGTAGAACACAGGACTGATAGAGAAACTGACTGTAGAACACAGGACTGATAGAGATACTGACTGTAGAACACAGGACTGATAGAGATACGGACTGTAGAACACAGGACTGATAGAGATACGGACTGTAGAACACATGACTGATAGAGATACTGACTGTAGAACACAGGACTGATAGAGATACTGACTGTAGAACACAGGACTGATAGAAATACTGACTGTAGAACACAGGACTGATAGAGATACTGACTGTAGAACACAGGACTGATAGAGATACTGACTGTAGTACACAGGACTGATAGAGATACTGACTGTAGAACACAGGACTGATAGAGATACTGACTGTAGAACACAGGACTGATAGAGATACTGACTGTAGAACACAGGACTGATAGAGATACTGACTGTAGAACACAGGACTGATAGAGATACTGACTGTAGAACACAGGACTGATAGAGATACTGACTGTAGTACACAGGACTGATAGAGATACGGACTGTAGAACACAGGACTGATAGAGATACTGACTGTAGAACATAGGACTGATAGAGATACGGACTGTAGAACACAGGACTGATAGACATACTGGACATAGGGGAGGCTTCTGGAAATTGAAGAGAACATAGAGTAGCTCACACTCATCACTAATGCAGGTTACATAGCATGGAACAAAAGGCTTATGGCTATATGCAGTTATGACTGTGTGGTTGTGGCTATATGCAGTTATGAATGTGTGGCTCATAACTCTCTCCTCCTCTCGCCCTCTCTCTCTCTCCTCTCTCTCTCCCTCCCCCTGTCTTTCTCTCTCTCCTCCTCTCTCTCCCCCCCTCTCTCTCTCTTCCCCCCTCTCTCTCTTCCCCCCTCTCTCTCTCCTCTCTCTCTCTTCCTCTCTCTCTCTCTCTCCTCCTCTCTCTCTCTCTCTCTCTCTCCTTATCTCTCTCCTCTCTCCTCCTCTCTCTGTTTCCCTCTCTCTCTCTCTCTCTCTCTCTCTCTCTCTCTCTCTCTCTCTCTCTCTCTCTCTCTCTCTCTCTCTCTCTCTCTCTCTCTCTCTGTCCTCTCTCTCCTCCTCTCTCTCCTCCTCTCTCTGTTTCCCTCTCTCTCCTCCTCTCTCTCTCTCTCTCTCCTCCTCTCTCTCTCCTCCTCTCTCTCTCCTCCTCTCTCTGTTTCCCTCTCTCTCTCTCTCTGTGTTTGGTGTTCTCTGTGGGGATGTTTGTGAGGTATTCAAGCAGTCAAAGGGTCAAATGTGTTTTGTTTAACTTTTTGTTTGGCCAGGCAAAGTTGGCCATATGGGTCGGGGGATAATATTCAAAGGGATGGTCTCTGCACGCCATAGTGTTGATTTAGATGATTAGAGCGAGTTTAATAGTCACATGTACCGGGCTGCAGATGTAAGCTTTGTGGTGAGATTACAGGACGGCTGTAGTCGATGAACAGCATCATGACCTTTGCATTTCCTTTGTCCAGAGGGCAGTGTGCAGTGCAGTGGGGATTGCGTCATCAGTGTGATCTGTCAGGCGAATTGGAGAGGGTTGAGTGTGTCGGGGAGGGAGAAGGTGATGTGGTCTTTGACTAGGCTTTTCGAAGCACGGACGTGAGTGCTACTGATCGGTTGTCATTCAGGTCAGTTACTTTCCCCTTTCTTGGAAACTGATTGTGGACATCTTGAAGCAGGTGGGGACAGTGGACATCTTGAAGCAGGTGGGGATAGTGGACATCTTGAAGCAGGTGGGGATAGTGGACATCTTGAAGCAGGTGGGGATTGTGGACATCTTGAAGCAGGTGGGGATAGTGGACATCTTGAAGCAGGTGGGGATAGTGGACATCTTGAAGCAGGTGGGGACAGTGGACATCTTGAAGCAGGTGGGGATAGTGGACATCTTGAAGCAGGTGGGGATAGTGGACATCTTGAAGCAGGTGGGGATTGTGGACATCTTGAATCAGGTGGGGACAGTGGACATCTTGATGCAGGTGGGGACAGTGGAC
Source organism: Salvelinus namaycush (assembly GCF_016432855.1). Lineage (NCBI taxonomy): Eukaryota > Metazoa > Chordata > Actinopteri > Salmoniformes > Salmonidae > Salvelinus > Salvelinus namaycush. The sequence continues at coordinate 26,664 of NW_024061571.1, forward strand.
ATCTTGAAGCAGGTGGGGACAGTGGACATCTTGAATCAGGTGGGGACAGTGGACATCTTGAATCAGGTGGGGATAGTTGACATCTTGAAGCAGGTGGGGATAGTGGACATCTTGAAGCAGGTGGGGACAGTGGACATCTTGAAGCAGGTGGGGACAGTGGACATCTTGAAGCAGGTGGGGACAGTGGACATCTTGAAGCAGGTGGGGATAGTGGACATCTTGAATCAGGTGGGGATAGTTGACATCTTGAAGCAGGTGGGGATAGTGGACATCTTGAAGCAGGTGGGGACAGTGGACATCTTGAAGCAGGTGGGGACAGTGGACATCTTGAAGCAGGTGGGGACAGTGGACATCTTGAAGCAGGTGGGGCTAGTGGATATATTGAAGCAGGTGGGGATAGTGGACATCTTGAAGCAGGTGGGGATAGTGGACATCTTGAAGCAGGTGGGGATAGCGGCCTAAACTATGGAGAGTTATTAGAAATGTCAGAAAACACGACAGCCAGTAGTTCTGCACATGTTATAAAGGGGTGGCTAGGGATGTCGTGTTGGCCGGCAGCCTTGCGAGGGTTAACATGCTATTATGACGGACATACGTCCTCCGTGGAGATAGACCACATTGTCCTCAGGGGCTCTCCTCGGCAGCTCAGAGGCATCGTTGTGCTCGAAGCGTGAGAAAACCCTGTGAAATGATTAACAGCGGTGAGATTCAGGAGGGGAATGATGGGGGGCTGTCTGTACAGCTGGAGAGGAGGGGTTGGATGTACGGTTGGAATGGGGGCTGAGGGGGGCTGTCTGTACAGCTGGAGAGGAGGGGTTGGATGTACGGTTGGAATGGGGGCTGAGGGGGGCTGTCTGTACAGCTGGAGAGGAGGGGTTGGATGTACGGTTGGAATGGGGGCTGAGGGGGGCTGTCTGTACAGCTGGAGAGGAGGGGTTGGATGTACGGTTGGAATGGGGGCTGAGGGGGGCTGTCTGTACAGCTGGAGAGGAGGGGTTGGATGTACGGTTGGAATGGGGGCTGAGGGGGGCTGTCTGTACAGCTGGAGAGGAGGGGTTGGATGTACGGTTGGAATGGGGGCTGAGGGGGCTGTCTGTACAGCTGGAGAGGAGGGGTTGGATGTACGGTTGGAATGGGGGCTGAGGGGGGCTGTCTGTACAGCTGGAGAGGAGGGGTTGGATGTACGGTTGGAATGGGGGCTGAGGGGGGCTGTCTGTACAGCTGGAGAGGAGGGGTTGGATGTACGGTTGGAATGGGGGCTGAGGGGGGCTGTCTGTACAGCTGGAGAGGAGGGGTTGGATGTACGGTTGGAATGGGGGCTGAGGGGGGCTGTCTGTACAGCTGGAGAGGAGGGGTTGGATGTACGGTTGGAATGGGGGCTGAGGGGGGCTGTCTGTACAGCTGGAGAGGAGGGGTTGGATGTACGGTTGGAATGGGGGCTGAGGGGGGCTGTCTGTACAGCTGGAGAGGAGGGGTTGGATGTACGGTTGGAATGGGGGCTGAGGGGGGCTGTCTGTACAGCTGGAGAGGAGGGGTTGGATGTACGGTTGGAATGGGGGCTGAGTGGGGCTGTCTGTACAGCTGGAGAGGAGGGGTTGGATGTACGGTTGGAATGGGGGCTGAGGGGGGCTGTCTGTACAGCTGGAGGGTCACATACACATGGTATAGATAACAGTATATACATCTGGGATGATGTATATGAGAACTTGTTCTCAACTGGCCTACCTGGTTAAATAAAGGTGAAATAAAAAATGTAACAAAAAATTTGTAATGCAAGGTATGTAAATATCATTACTGAAGTGGCATTAATAATGTGACTAGTGATCCATTTATTAAAGTGGCCAATGACTTCAAGTCTGTATTTAGGCGGCAGCTTCTCTATGTTAGTGATGGCTGTTTAACAGTCTGATGGCCTTGAGACAGAAGCTGTTTTTCAGTCTCTCGGTCCCAGCTTTGATGCACCTGTACTGACCATGACTTCTGGATGGTAGCGGGGTGAACAGGCAGTGACTCGGGTGGTTGTTGTCATTGATGATCTTTTTGGCCTTCCTGTGACATCGGGTGGTGTAGGTGTCCTGGAGGGCAGATAGTGCCCCTGGTGATGCGTTGGGCAGACCTCACTACCCTCTGGAGAGCCCTGCGGTTGTGGGCGGTGCAGTTTCTGCCCAAAACATACAGTCAGCTAATACCTGACCTAAACAAACTCCCAGAAGCCTATGATCTGCTACCCAGTCCCCATGCTCTTAGTTAGATGTCGTAATGCACAGACAGACTCACAGACACACACACACACACCAGAGGAGGCTGGCGGTAGGAGATATAGGAGGACGGGCTCATGCTAATGGCTGGAATGGAATAAATGGACCAGAGTCAAACAGATCCCGACACATGGACATCATGTTGGACTCCAGTAATTCCATTCCAGCCATTACAATGAGCCTGTCCTCCTATATCTCCTGCCGCCAGCCTCCTCTGACACACACACGCTGGCTTGATATGGCTCTATCTCTGTAGTCTGTCTGTGGTGAAAAGTGATGGCTCTATCTCTGTAGTCTGTCTGTGGTGAAAAGTGATGGCTCTATCTCTGTAGTCTGTCTGTGGTGAAAAGGGATGGCTCTATCGCTGTAGTCTGTCTGTGGTGAAAAGGGATGGCTCTATCTCTGTAGTCTGTCTGTGGTGAAAAGGGATGGCTCTATCTCTGTAGTCTGTCTGTGGTGAAAAGGGATGGCTCTATCTCTGTAGTCTGTCTGTGTTGAAAAGGGATGGCTCTATCTCTGTAGTCTGTCTGTGGTGAAAAGTGATGGCTCTATCTCTGTAGTCTGTCTGTGGTGAAAAGTGATGGCTCTATCTCTGTAGTCTGTCTGTGGTGAAAAGTGATGGCTCTATCTCTGTAGTCTGTCTGTGGTGAAAAGTGATGGCTCTATCTCTGTAGTCTGTCTGTGGTGAAAAGTGATGGCTCTATCTCTGTAGTCTGTCTGTGGTGAAAAGTGATGGCTCTATCTCTGTAGTCTGTCTGTAGTGAAAAGTGATGGCTCTATCTCTGTAGTCTGTCTGTGGTGAAAAGGGATGGCTCTATCTCTGTAGTCTGTCTGTAGTGAAAAGTGATGGCTCTATCTCTGTAGTCTGTCTGTGGTGAAAAGTGATGGCTCTATCTCTGTAGTCTGTCTGTAGTGAAAAGGGATGGCTCTATCTCTGTAGTCTGTCTGTGGTATAAAGTGATGGCTCTATCTCTGTAGTCTGTCTGTAGTGAAAAGTGATGGCTCTATCTCTGTAGTCTGTCTGTGGTGAAAAGTGATGGCTCTATCTCTGTAGTCTGTCTGTAGTGAAAAGTGATGGCTCTATCTCTGTAGTCTGTCTGTGTTGAAAAGTGATGGCTCTAGTCTGTCTGTGGTGAAAAGTGATGGCTCTATCTCTGTAGTCTGTCTGTGGTGAAAAGTGATGACTATCTCTGTAGTCTGTCTGTAGTGAAAAGTGATGGCTCTATCTCTGTAGTCTGTCTGTAGTGAAAAGTGATGGCTCTATCTCTGTAATTTGTCTGTGGTGAAAAGTGATGGCTCTATCGCTGTAGTCTGTCTGTGGTGAAAAGTCTTTTAGGCTGATTGACAGGCTTTGTGTTGAAGGCACATTGTTGATGAGAACATTGAAGAGAAAGAAAGGTACACTAAGTGATAATCATAAGGATAGATACATTTCATGTGGCTGATGCTAAATTACTTCAAAATCAATAGACTTCAACAATGAGTTCAGGTTTGACTTTTTCACTATGTGCTCTTATAAACTCTTGACCAAAATACTTTATATTACTACAAACTATTGAGTCGAGCACGTCAGTTCCACATTCATTGCCGTATTCCTCCCATCTGTTACTTTGAAATGGTACAAGGGATGCTTCTCAAATAGCCTTCTATTCCCTTTATAGTGCACTACTTTAGACCAGGGAGGTGCACTAAATAGGGAATAGGGTGCCATTTGAGACGCACTATACATTGTGCTAAGAAAAGTTCAATTCAACATGATGTATAGTATTTCCCAACCCCATCTCCACCACAGGAGGCCTTTGGAATGTATCTGTAAATGTAAAATAGAAAACTACAGAGGAAACGAGTCATTGTTTAAATCAACCACTTTTATATTTCAATTAAATTTCCATTACAGAACAAGACGAGTCCAAAACCTCCAGCATGTTTTTGCTTCCCCGGGTCAATATTTCCACCGATGTTGTTGCTTTGTAATTGGACGCCACGCCGGAGTTACTGTGTGGCTTGGTGATTCTGTCTGTGAAATAATAGAAGAGATTAATCATCCACAGAGCAGGGTCTGGATCAGACAAGGTCTACATTCAAAATGACATTCCTATTCCCTACGTAGTGCACTACTTTTCACACGCGCCCTACGGGCCCTGGTCGAAAGTAGTGCACTATCCAAGGGGATAGAGTGCTATTTGGGATGCAGCCCTAGATCAAGGGAATTTTTATTTTAGAAATGAACTCTAGGAGGATCCTTCGGAAGTGAAATATGTTATTTAAAGTAGCTTATTCAGTCATTAACTTGTAATTGACAATTTGAGCTGTTCTGGCTCGGTCAAGGCTTACTTAAGTACATGCTGCTACTAATTGCCAATATAGCTATAACTATAAACGGAATAAAGACTATAATTCACTAAACTTGGCCTTCAGACTTGATTTGAGATTGATGTCAGGTATAAAAAACTAGTTGAATGATCAACAAACCAAACAACTTGACTCTGTGCACCTCTTTTATCATTAATACATTACATGAAGGTCCCTCTATTACCAATGTTGGACAGAGAGAGTGTGTGTCCCAAATGACACTATTCCCTACTTTTGATCAAAAGTAGTCCACTATATAGGGAATAGGGTGCCATTTGGGATGCAGAGAGAGTCCCTGTTCTGCCTTGTGTAATGGCTCTGCTGGCAAGATATACAACAGCTTAAATCAGAGTCCATTTAAAGTCTAGGGTTAACGACTCAGACCAAATATCGAATTTAAAACACTGTCCATGTCCCTTCTCTCTTTCTCATTTCACTCTTTCCCTCCCTCCCTCTCTCTCCTTCTCTCTTCCTCTCCCTCCCTCTCTCGATCGCACCACAGTTAAAGTCCTGACATTAAATTGATTGGCTGGAATCCCCCGGGGGTTTTTTTCTTGTCAATTTAGCTGATTTAAGAATGCATGGACTAATTCCGCATCTCCTGCTAATTTGCTGTAGTTAGTCGGACAAAATGTAATTCCTAACAAACAAACAAACACACACACATGAACAGACAAACAAACACATGAACCTCGCTAACTTGCTGTATCATCTTCTAAGTTGACATTCTGTTCTATGTTGACATTCTGTTCTATGTTGACATTCTGTTCTATGTTGACATTCTGTTCTAAGTTGACATTCTGTTCTAAGTTGACATTCTGTTCTATGTTGACATTCTGTTCTAAGTTGACATTCTGTTCTATGTTGACATTCTGTTCTATGTTGACATTCTGTTCTAAGTTGACATTCTGTTCTAAGTTGACATTCTGTTCTAAGTTGACATTCTGTTCTAAGTTGACATTCTGTTCTATGTTGACATTCTGTTCTAAGTTGACATTCTGTTCTATGTTGACATTCTGTTCTAAGTTGACATTCTGTTCTAAGTTGACATTCTGTTCTAAGTTGACATTCTGTTCTATGTTGACATTCTGTTCTAAGTTGACATTCTGTTCTAAGTTGACATTCTGTTCTATGTTGACATTCTGTTCTATGTTGACATTCTGTTCTAAATTGACATTCTGTTCTAAATTGACATTCTGTTCTAAATTGACATTCTGTTCTATGTTGACATTCGGTTCTGTCTAAAATTCAAGTAACTTTCCCAAAGCTGCCAGGTTTTCCAGAAATCAGTCAAAATATTACCAGAATCAGGAGGGAATAAGCAGGAAATCCAGAGTACTGGAGGATATCTGGAAAAACTGGGCATGAGAACGTTACACGCATATTACATAACCCTAGTTACCTCTGCCTTGTAGTCCAGTTGACCTGAGCATTTAGGTCAGGACAGGCCATTGGGCTGGTGGTTTCTAGTCTGTAGTGCACTATACAGTAGTGTAGTGGACCATATAGGAAATAGGAACCCTGTTTTGTTACCTCTGCCTTGCGGTCCAGTTGACCTGAGTGTTTAGATGGCGCCAGGACAGGCCAGTGGTCAGGGGGTACCTTGTTGTCTCAGTACCTGTGTGATCTAGTTGTCGTGGGTTGTTGTTCACCTGTAAGACCTCTCTGAGTCTACCAGCAAATAAACAGGTGAGCGCCATGTCAGGGGACAGATAGGCCATTGGTGTGTACAGTGGTTTGCGAAAGTATTCACCCTCTTTGGCATTTTTCCTATTTTGTTGTCTTACAACCTGGAATTAAAATAGATTTGGATCATTTGTATCATTTGATTTAGACAAACTCCCTGTCATAAATCATCCAAGGCGCAGCGTGCATGTAGTTCCACATCTTTTAATTAAAGTGAAACCGAAACAATCAAAAATCAAACAAGTAAACAGGTAAACAGGGTAAACAGCAAAGAACGTGACGCAACCGAGGTGCACACAAACACACACGGAAAATAATTACCCACAAAACACAGGTGGGAAAAGGATACCTAAGTATGGTTCTCAATCAGAGACAACGATAGACAGATGCCTCTGATTGAGAACCACACCCGGCCAAACACATAGAAATAGAAAACATAGAATGCCCACCCCAACTCACCAAATGACCAAACAAAATAGAGACATAAAAAAGGAACTAAGGTCAGGGCGTGACAAACTGGTTTCCCTCAAGAATTTCCCTGTATTTAGCACCATCCATCATTCCTTCAATCCTGACCAGTTTCCCAATCCCTGCCAATGAAAAATGGATGGTGTTCTCAGGTTGATGAGAGGTGTTTGGTTTGCAACAGACATAGCGTTTTCCTTGATGGCCAAAAAGCTACATTTTAGTCTCATCTGACCAGAGTACCTTCTTCCATATCTTTGGGGAGTCTCCCACATGCCTTTTGGCGAAACACCAAATGTGTTTGCTTATTTTCTTCTTTAAGCAATTACTTTTTTCTGGCCACTCTTCCATAAAGCCCAGCTCTGTGGAGTGTACGGCTTAAAGTGGTCCGATGGACAGATACTCCAATCTCCACTGTGGAGCTTTGCAGCTCCTTCCGGGTTTTCTTTGGTCTCCTATTGTTGCCTCTCTGATTAATGCCCTCCCTGCCTGGTCCGTGAGTTTTGGTGGATGACCCTCTCTTGGCAGGTTTGTTGTGGTGCCATATTCTTTCCATTTATTAATAATGGATTTAATGGTGCTCCGTGGGATGTTCAAAGTTTCTGATATTTTTGTATAACCCAACCCTGATCTGTACTTCTCCACAACTTTGTCCCTGACCTGTTTGGAGAGCTCCTTGGTCTTCATGGTGCCACTTGCTTGGTGGTGCCCCTTGCTTAGTGGTGTTGCAGACTCTGGGGCCTTTCAGAACAGGTGTATATATACTGAGATCATGTTACAGATTGTGACACTTAGATTGCACACAGGTGGACTTTATTCAACTAATTATGTGACTTCTGAAGGTAATTGGTTGCACCAGATCTTATTTAGGGGCGTCGTAGTGAAGGGGGTGAATATATATGCACGCACCACTTTTCAGTTTTTTATTTTTTGAATATTTTGAGTTTTTTATTTTTTTTCAGTTTTTTATTTTTTGAACATTTTTTTCATTTCACTTCACCAATGTGGACTATTTTGTGTATGTCCATTACATGAAATCCAAATAAAAATCTATTTAAATTACAGGTTGTAATGCAACAAAATAGAAAAAACGCCAAGGGGGATGAATACTTTTGTAGGGCACTGACATAATAAAACCTTGTGTTAGCCATATCTTCTCTTCTAAACTCCAAGTAACACACTGTGAGATAAGACTTCATGCCACAGCTGGGCATTCACACTCCCACTCTCCCTATATATGGTGTCTGTCTCTCCCTCTCTATCTTCCTCTCCCTCCCTGTTGATTAGTTAGTTAAGAAATTATTTAGTTAAGAAATTATTTAGTTAAGAAATTAGTTAGTTAAGAAATTAGTTAGTTAAGAAATTAGTTGTTTAAGAAATTAGTTGTTTAAGAAATTAAAAGTCTCTCTCTCTCTCTCTCTCTCTCTCTCTCTCTCTCTCTCTCTCTCTCTCTCTCTCTCTCTCTCTCTCTCTCTCTCTCTCTCTCTACTGCAGATAGTTCAGCTATTTTGAATAGCAAATACTGTACTTTAAAAACCTTTCACTTTTTGATTAAGAAAAGCATTATCAGGACCATTACCCCTGGCAGGGTATCTATAGTACCTCTACATTATCAGGACCATTACCCCTGGCAGGGTAACTATAGTACCTCTACATTATCAGGACCATTACCACTGGCAGGGTAACTATAGTACCTCTACATTATCAGGACCATTACCCCTGGCAGGGTAACTATAGTACCTCTCCATTATCAGGACCATTACCCCTGGCAGGGTAACTATAGTACCTCTACATTATCAGGACCATTACCCCTGGCAGGGTAACTATAGTACCTCTCCATTATCAGGACCATTACCCCTGGCAGGGTAACTATAGTACCTCTACATTATCAGGACCATTACCCCTGGCAGGGTAACTATAGTACCTCTACATTATCAGGACCATTACCACACCATTCTGTTGCTGAGGGACACCCACACCATTCTGTTGATGAGGTACGCCCACACCATTCTGTTGATGAGGGACGCCCACACCATTCTGTTGATGAGGGTCGCCCACACCATTCTGTTGATGAGGGACGCCCACACCATTCTGTTGATGAGGGACGCCCACACCATTCTGTTGATGAGGGTCGCCCACACCATTCTGTTGATGAGGTACGCCCACACCATTCTGTTGATGAGGGACGCCCACACCATTCTGTTGTTGAGGTACGCCCACACCATTCTGTTGTTGAGGTACGCCCACACCATTCTGTTGTTGAGGTACGCCCACACCATTCTGTTGTTGAGGTACGCCCACACCATTCTGTTGTTGAGGTACGCCCACACCATTCGGTCGATGAGGGACGCCCACACCATTCTGTTGTTGAGGTACGCCCACACCATTCGGTCGATGAGGGACGCCCACACCATTCTGTTGATGAGGTACGCCCACACCATTCTGTTGATGAGGGACACCCACACCATTCTGTCGATGAGGGACGCCCACACCATTCTGTCGATGAGGGACGCCCACACCATTCTGTCGATGAGGGACGCCCACACCATTCTGTTGTTGAGGTACGCCCACACCATTCTGTTGATGAGGGACGCCCACACCATTCTGTTGTTGAGGTACGCCCACACCATTCTGTTGTTGAGGTACGCCCACACCATTCTGTTGATGAGGTACGCCCACACCATTCTGTTGATGAGGGACACCCACACCATTCTGTTGATGAGGGACGCCCACACCATTCTGTTGATGAGGGACACCCACACCATTCTGTTGATGAGGGACACCCACACCATTCTGTTGATGAGGGACGCCCACACCATTCTGTTGTTGAGGTACGCCCACACCATTCTGTTGATGAGGGACGCCCACACCATTCTGTTGATGAGGGACGCCCACACCATTCTGTCGATGAGGGACGCCCACACCATTCTGTTGATGAGGGACGCCCACACCATTCTGTTGATGAGGGTCGCCCACACCATTCTGTTGATGAGGGACGCCCACACCATTCTGTTGTTGAGGTACGCCCACACCATTCTGTTGTTGAGGTACGCCCACACCATTCTGTTGTTGAGGTACGCCCACACCATTCTGTTGTTGAGGTACGCCCACACCATTCTGTTGTTGAGGTACGCCCACACCATTCTGTTGTTGAGGTACGCCCACACCATTCTGTCGATGAGGGACGCCCACACCATTCTGTTGCTGAGGGACGCCCACACCATTCTGTTGATGAGGTACGCCCACACCATTCTGTTGATGAGGGACACCCACACCATTCTGTCGATGAGGGACGCCCACACCATTCTGTTGATGAGGGACGCCCACACCATTCTGTTGATGAGGTACGCCCACACCATTCTGTTGATGAGGGACGCCCACACCATTCTGTTGATGAGGGACGCCCACACCATTCTGTTGTTGAGGTACGCCCACACCATTCAAACATAGAAAAGCTGCATTTGAACTTTACCATTTTTAGGAAGGAAAACTACTTCACTCGTATTGTAATTAATTATAGGTCATATTTAATAGAAATCTGAAAACACTGGACAGTTACTTTTAGTATCCTCTTTGGTTTTTATTGAACCCGTTTGTCCTGACTGGTGAAGCCTTAGGAACCAGAGCCATTTGTTTCCAGCAAAACTCGGAAAACGTGTCAACCAGGAGATGGTTTTACAGCTAGATGAGGTCCTGGGGCTTCATAATAATACAACAGGGTTTTAAAGAAGAGGTTGTGCTGTAGGAGGTGGAGAGGGGGAGGAGGAGGAGAGGAGGTGGTGGAGGTGGAGATGGAGAGGGGGAGGTGGAGGAGAGGAGGAGGTGGAGGAGGTGGAGGTGAGGTGGAGAGGAGGTGGAGGTGGAGAGGGGGAGGAGGAGCTGGAGAGGGGGTGGAGGTGGAGAGGAGGAGGTGGAGATGGAGAGGGGGAGGTGGAGGAGAGGAGGAGGTGGAGGTGGAGATGGAGAGGGGGAGGTGGAGGAGAGGAGGAGGTGGAGGTGGAGATGGAGAGGGGGAGGTGGAGGAGAATGTGGAGTTGGAGAGGAGGAGGAGGTGGTGGAGAGGGGGAGGAGGAGGAGGAGGAAGAGGTGGAGTTGGAGAGGGGGAGGAGGAGGAGGTGGAGGTGGAGAGGGGGAGGAGGAGGTGGAGAGGGGGAGGTGGAGGAGAGGAGGAGGTGGAGGTGGAGATGGAGAGGGGGAGGTGGAGGAGAGGAGGAGGTGGAGGTGGAGATGGAGAGGGGGAGGTGGAGGAGAATGTGGAGGTGGAGAGGAGGAGGAGGTGGTGGAGAGGGGGAGGAGGAGGAGGAGGAGGTGGAGGTTGAAAGGGGGAGGAGGTGGTGGAGAGGGGGAGGAGGAGGTAGTGGAGGAGGTGGAGGTTGAAAGGGGGAGGAGGTGGTGGAGAGGGGGAGGAGGAGGAGGTGGAGAGGAGAACGGACATTTTCAGCAGTGTATTTCCATTGCATGTCCACTGAGGACTAATTTAATTCAGTGAGAATAAACAGATTAGATCCCATTCTGATCCCAATCAGAGAGATGTTTCCCTAGCAGTGAGCTGGAGGGAAGGAGAGACGGAGGGAGGAGGAATCAATAGGTTAGAGAAGAGCAGAACAGAGAGGCCTATTATCTGGGAAAATTAACCAGTGAAAGGCAGAACTGAACAGTTTCAATCTCAACAAGAAGTGAGAGGGCGAGAGGGGAGAGAAAGAGAGAGATAACCTTAAGCCTAACTATTTACACATAATATGACATTTGTACTGTCTTCCGGAAAGTTTGTGGGTGTAATGTTTACTGTTCATTTGCATTGTTTATTTCAGTTTTGTGTCATCTAGTTCACTGGTTGGGCAGCGTTAACATATGTTTCCCACGCCAATACAGCCCTCAAAGTGAAATTGAATTGAGAGAGAGAGATGGAATCTGGAAAGAAATGTGATGAGAGAGAGAGAAATAGAACAGAGAGGAATAGAAGAGGGATGGAGCGATAGAGAGTGAGAGAGAGAGGGATAGAGATGGAGAGAGATAGATGGAGAGAGAGAGGGGGATGGGGAGACAGAGAGGGGAGAGAGAGGGGCGGAGAGAGATGGAGCGAGAGAGAGAGATGGAGCGAGAGCTGGAGTGGGAGAGAGAGAAGGAGTGAGAGATGGAGGGAGAGAGAGAGAGATGGGGAAAGAGAGATGGGGAGAGAGAGAGGGGTGAGATGGAGAGAGAGAGAGAGAGAGAGAGAGAGAGAGAGGGGAGAGAGATAAGGAGATGGAGAGAGAGAGAGAGAGAGAGATGGAGCAAGAGCTGGAGGGGGAGAGAGTGGGAGATGGAGTGAGAGAGAGATAGAGAACGAGAGAGTGAGAAAGTGGGAGATATGGAGGGAGAGAGATAGTTGTATTTTTTTTGTACCATCATTTTTGAAATGCAAGAGAAATGCCATAATGTATTATTCCATCCCAGGTGCAATTTAGATATTGGCCACTAGATGGCAGCAGTATGTGTTCAAAGTTTTAGTCTGATCCAATGAACCATTGTATTTCTGTTAAAATTTTTGTCACAAGACTGCCCAAATGTGCCTAATTTGTTTATTTAAAAATGTTCATGTTCGAAACTGTGCACTCTCCTGAAACAATAGCATGGTATGCTTTCACTGTAATAGCTACGGTAAATTGGACAGTGCAGTTAGATTAACAAGAATTTAAGCTTTCTGGGGGGTCCAAACAGACCCTTTAATTAACTATCCAACCAGACCCTTTAATTACCTGTCCAACCAGAGCCTTTAATTAACTGTCCAACCAGACCCTTTAATTAACTGTCCAAACAGACCCTTTAATTAACTATCCAACCAGACCCTTTAATTACCTGTCCAACCAGAGCCTTTAATTACCTTTCCAACCAGAGCCTTTAATTAACTGTCCAACCAGACCCTTTAATTACCTGTCCAACCAGAGCCTTTAATTACCTGTCCAACCAGAGACTTTAATTAACTGTCCAACCAGACCCTTTAATTACCTGTCCAACCAGACCCTTTAATTAACTATCCAACCAGACCCTTTAATTAACTGTCCAAACAGACCCTTTAATTAACTGTCCAACCAGACCCTTTAATTAACTGTCCAAACAGACCCTTTAATTAACTATCCAACCAGACCCTTTAATTACCTGTCCAACCAGAGCCTTTAATTACCTTTCCAACCAGAGCCTTTAATTAACTGTCCAACCAGACCCTTTAATTACCTGTCCAACCAGAGCCTTTAATTACCTGTCCAACCAGACCCTTTAATTAACTATCCAACCAGACCCTTTAATTAACTGTCCAAACAGACCCTTTAATTAACTGTCCAACCAGACCCTTTAACTAACTATCCATCCAGACCTTTCCAGCATGACAATGCCCCCGTGCACAAAGCAAGGTCCATGCAGAAATATTTTGTTGAGATCGGTGTGGAAGAACTTGACTGGCTTGCACAGAGTCCTGAACTCAACTCTATCGAACACTTTTGGGACGAATTGGAACAACGACTGCGAGCCAGGCCTAATCGCCCAACATCAGTGCCCGACCTCACTAATGCTCGTGGCTGAATGGAAGCAAGTCCCGCAGCAATGTTTCAACATCTAGTGGAAAACCTTCCCAGACGAGTGGAGGCTGTTATAGCAGCAATGTTCCAACATCTAGTGGAAAACCTTCCCAGACGAGTGGAGGCTGTTATAGCAGCAAATTCCTTGGAATGAGATGTTCAACGAGCAGGTGTCCACATACTTTTGTTCCAAGATTTTTGGTTCTAACCGCCGTGTCTTTGTGAGACGCGGTGTGGGTGAATGGATGATCTCCGCATGTGTACTGTATTTCCCACCGTAAAGCATGGAGGAGGAGGTGTTATGGTGTGGGGGTGCTTTGCTGGTGACACTGTCTGTGATTTATTTTTTAATTCAAGGCACACTTAACCAGCATGGCTACAACAGCATTGTGCAACGATACGCCATCCCATCTGGTTTTTGTTTTAGGTGAACTATCATTTGTTTTTCAACAGGACAGTGACCCAGCACACCTCCAGGCTGTTTTAAGGGCTATTTGACCAAGAAGGAGAGTGATGGAGTGTTGCATCAGATGATCTGGCCTCCACAATCACCCGACCTCAACCAAATTGAGATGGTTTGGGATGAGTTGGACCGCAGAGTGAAGGAAAAGTAGCAAACAAGTGCTCAGCATATGCAGGAACTCCGTCAAGATTGTTTTAAAATCATTCCAGGTGAAGCTGGTTGAGAGAATGCCAAGAGTGTGCAAAACTGTCATGAAGGCAAAGGGCGGCTATTTGAAGAATCTCAAATATAAAATATATTCACAATTCCTGACACTGAATCCTAGTAAAAATTCCCTGTGTTAGGTCAGGTAGGATCACCACTTTATTTTAAGAATGTGAAATGTCAGAATAATAGCAGAGAGAAGGATTTATTTCAGCTTTTATTTCTTTCATCACCCTCCCAGTGGGTCAGAAGTTTACATACACTCAATTAGTATTTGGTAGCATTGCCTTTAAATTGTTTAACTTGGGTCCAACGTTTTGGGTAGCCTTCCACAAGCGTCCCACATTACGTTGGGTGAGTTTTGGCCCATTCCCCCTGACAGAGCTGGTGTAACTGAGTCAGGTTTGTAGGCCTCCTTGCTCACATACACTTTTTCAGTTCAGCCCACAAATTTTCTATGGGAATGAGGTCAGGGCTTTGTGATGGCCATTCCTGTCACGCCCTGACCTTAGAGTTCCTTTTTATGTCTCTCTTTTGGTTTGGTCAGGGCATGAGTTGGGGTGGGTATTCTATGTTCTATGATGTGTATTTCTGTGTGTTTGGCCGGGTGTGGTTCTCAATCAGAGGCAGCTGTCCATCGTTGTCTCTGATTGAGAACCATACTTAGGTAGCCTTTTCCACCTGTCTTTGTGGGAAGTTGACTTTGTTTAGGGCACATAGCATTTAGCTTCATGGTTTGGTTTAGTTGTGTTTATTGTTTTGTTCGGCGTCATTTTGATTAAAATAAAGAAAATGTACGCTCACCACGCTGCACCTTGGTCCTCTCCTTTCAACAGCCGTGACAGATGTTCTATAGGATTGAGGTCAGGGCTTTATGATGCCCACTCCAATACCTTGACTTTGTTGTCCTTAAGCCATTTTGCCACAACTTTGGAAGTATGCTTGGGGTCACTGTCCATTTGGAAGACCCATTTGCGACCAAGCTTTAACTTCCCGACTGATGTCTTGAGATGTTGCTTCAATATATCCACATAATTTCCCCTCCCTCATGATACCATCTATTTTGTGAAGTGCACTAGTCCCTCCTGCAGCAAAGTACCCCCACAACATGATGCTGCCACCCCCGTGCTTCACGGTTGGGATGGTGTTCTTCGGCTTGCAAGCCTCTCCTTTTTTCCTCCAAACATACAGATGGTCATTATGGCCAAACAGTTCTATTTTTGTTTCATCAGACCAGAGGACATTTCTCCAAATCGTTGATATATATTTGGAAATATTCACAATGTAACCATAACAACAAGTCAGGATGAAGCAGCTGTACACTGTCCCCTTTGAGAGGAACTCTGAACGAGTCAAGCAACTCAGGAACCAATATGTCCAGGTAAGATGACTATAAAATACAGAACTAGTTTTGAACAATGGCATGTTTTTAGGTATAATGTAAACTAACGTAAAAGCCTAACTCTTATGTTGCCTTGTGGATTTATTTTAGAGAGTCATGGAGATTGAAGCCAGGCAAATACCCCACATATTCATCTTTGTGGATGAGGCTGGTTTCAACTTGACCAAAACACGGCGGCGAGGAAGGAATGTGATTGGGAAAAGAGCCACAGTGGATGTCCAGGGCCAGAGGGGTGCCAACATCACAATGTGTGCAGCAATATCCTCTGATGGATTGCTGTTACACAAACCGCTAATTGGGTCATACAACACCAAGCGTCTCATTTCATTCCTGGGTGACCTCTATGGAAGGGTTGTGCCAGGTGAGGAAAGGGTTGTGCCAGGTGAGGAAAGGGTTGCAGTGAGGGGAAATCGGCCAAAGTTTGTAATTATATGGGACAACGTGACATCTCACCACTCCTGTGCAGTCACAGAGTGGTTTTGCAGCCCATCCCAGGATGATGTCACTTTTCCTCCCATACTGAAGCATATTGCATCATGTCTGATTCATTCAGTGAATGCAGTGAATTCTAAACAGTAGACAGGTGTCAGTCTTGTTTTGTAAAGACATTTGACAAAAGAATAACATTGTGTAATGCTCCCTGTTGTTAGTGTTGTTTAGGTCATTGTTTTATGAGTGACAGAGTGTGTTTGTTGCGTGACAACCTCTGCTAGTGTTATGGAAGAGTTGATTTGAGACGTGTATGAAGTGTTTTGGTCGTTTTAGTGCATTTTGGATGTGAAAATGAACTGCCGTGTCAAGCTGAAAGTTGGTTAGGAGAACTGTGTGAAGAGTTTTGAAAAAGAGACCTAAAAAATGGGTGTTAGCGATTGGTTAACGCTTTTTTGGTTACTACATGATTCCATATGTGTTATTTCATAGTTTTGATGTCGTCACTTTTATTCTACAATGTAGAAAATAGTAAAAAATAAAGAAAAACCCTTGAATGACTAGGTGTTGTAAACTTTTGATCGGTAGTCTACCTCACCGTCCTCCTCTCAGAAACGCTGATCAATAAAAACAAATTCTAACAAAACCTTAATCCTTAAACCTTTGTTGTCTGCTCTTACTGTTGTCCAAAACCTTAATCCTTCAACCTTTGTTGTCTGCTCTTACTGTTGTCCAAAACCTTAATCCTTCAACCTTTGTTGTCTGCTCTTACTGTTGTCCAAAACCTTAATCCTTCAACCTTTGTTGTCTGCTCTTACTGTTGTCCAAAACCTTAATCCTTAAACCTTTGTTGTCTGCTCTTACTGTTGTCCAAAACCTTAATCCTTAAACCTTTGTTGTCTGCTCTTACTGTTGTCCAAAACCTTAATCCTTAAACCTTTGTTGTCTGCTCTTACTGTTGTCCAAAAGCTTTGTTCTTACAGATGTTTGAGCAGATGAGACTAGTCCGAGGAGCTGCTGTGTGTGTATCTGATGGTGTGTGTGTGTGTGTGTCTGTGTGTGATGATGTGTGTGAACGGGTGTGTGTGTGTATTCTAAAGCCATCATCACCACATTGTCACAGTACGTAATGAGTGTAATTCCAAAAAAAGGAAAGTTAATCTTTCCTGATGGGAATGCGGTGAAGTGAGACGGTGTTACTGAGCCATTCATTATGACATTATGAGAAAGAAAGAGTTTGAAAGGAATGACGAGGATGTTGAATTGCTACCTTTTGACTTGACCTTCAACGGAATCGTCTGATTGGAGACGTTTATTACCCAGAATGCAGCTGTCAGCGAGTTAGACCTGCTTGTCCTCACCATATAAGGCCAAGGAAATGGGGCAGATTTGAAGCGTTAAAGTCTTCATCTCTCTCTCTCTCGCTCTTCTCTGTCTCTCTCTCTCTCGCTCTCTCTGCTCTCTCTCCCTGTCACTTGTTCTCTCTCTCTCCCTGTCACTTGTTCTCTCTCTCTCCCTGTCACTTGTTCTCTCTCTCTCTCTCTCTCTCTCTCTCTCTCTCTCTCTCTCTCTCTCTCTCTCTCTCTCTCTCTCTCTCTCTCTCTCTCTCTCTCTCTCTCTCTCTCTCCCTGTCACTTGTTCTCTCTCTCCTTGCTCTTGCTCTTGCTCTCTCTCTCTCTCTCTCTCTCTCTCTCTCTCTCTCTCTCTCTCTCTCTCTCTCTCTCTCTCTCTCTCTCTCTCTCTCTCTCTCTCTCTCTCTCTCTCTCTCTCTCTCTCTCTCTCCCTGTCACTTGTTCTCTCTCTCCTTGCTCTTGCTCTTGCTCTCTCTCTCTCTCTCTCTCTCTCTCTCTCTCTCTCTCTCTCTCTCTCTCTCTCTCTCTCTCTCTCTCTCTCTCTCTCTCTCTCTCTCTCTCTCTCTCTCTCTCTCTCTCTCTCTCTCTCTCAATTCAACAGTGTTGTAACAATGTACAATTGGTTAAAGTACACACGGGAAAACAAATAAGCATAAATATGGGTTGTATTTACAGTGGTGTTTGTTCTTCACTGGTTGCCCTTTTCTTGAGGCAACAGGTCACACATCTTGCTGCTGTGATGGCACAATGTGGTATTTCACCCAGTAGATATGGGAGTTTATCAAAATCGGGTTTGTTCTCGAATTCTTTGTGGATCTGTGTAATCTGAGGGAAATATTTGTCTCTAATATGGTCATACATTGGGCAGGAGGTTAGGAAGTGCAGCTCAGTTTCCACCTCATTTTGTGGGCATTGTGCACATAGCCTGTCTTCTCTTGAGAGCCATGTCTGCCTACGGCGGCCTTTCTCAATAGCAAGGCTATGCTCACTGAGTCTGTACATAGTCAAAGCTTTCCTTAAGTTTTGGTCAGTCACAGTGGACAAGTATTCTGCCACTGTGTACTCTCTGTTTAGGGCCAAATAGCATTCTAGTTTGCTTAGTTTTTTTTTGCTAATTCTTTCCATTGTGTCAAGTAATTATCTTTTTGTTTTCTCATGATTTGGTTGGGTCTAAACTCTTTCTCTCTCCTGTCTCTCTCTCTCTCTCTCTCTCTCTCTTCTATGTATCTCTGGTCAGGTATTCTGCCACAGTGAACTCTCTGTTTAGGACCAAATAGCATTCTAGTTTGCTCAGTGTTTTTGTAAATTCTTTCCAATGTGTCAAGTAATGATCTTTTTATTTTCTCATGATTTGGTAGGGTCTGATTGTGTTGCTGTCCTGGGGCTCTGTGGGGTGTGTTTGTGTTTGTGAACAGAGCCCCAGGACCAGCTTGCTTAGGGGACTCTTCTCCAGGTTCATCTCTATGTTATGGAAAGTTTGTGAAATTGCTTAAGTGATTGTTGAATTTATCAGCTCTTTTCTGGATTTGGATAATTAGCAGTTATCTGCCTAATTCTGCTCTGCATGCGTTATTTGGTGTTTTACATTATTTCAGCAGAATTCTCATTTATAACCATTAAGGGTCTCAAATCTAACTGCCTGTACATCAGGTCCTGAAGCAAGGACATGCATATTCTTGGTACCATTTCAAAGGAAAGACTTTGAAGTTTGTGAAAGGAATGTGGTAGGATATAACACATAAGATCTGGTAAAAGATAATACAAATAAAATAACAACCGTTCTTTTGTATTTTGTTTGTACCATCATCTTTGAAATACGAGAGAAGGGCCATAATGTATTATACCAGCCCAGGTGCAATTTCGATTTTGGCCACTAGATGGCAGCAGTGTATGTGCAACGTTTTAGACTGATCCCATTAACCATTGTATTTCTGTTCAAAATGTTGTATCAAGACTGCCCAAATGTGCCTAATTTGTTTATTAATAACTTTTCATGTTCAAAATTGTGCACTCTCCTCAAACAATAGCATGGTATTATTTCACTGTAATAGCTACTGTAAATTGGACAGTGCAGTTAGATTAAAACTTCTTATGGCTGAAGTCCCGTTAACGGGATCGATATGACAACAGCCAGTCGAAGTGCAGGGCGCCAAATTCAAAAAACATAAATCTCATAATTAAAATTCCTCAGACATTCATGTGTTTTATATCATTTTAAAGGTAATCTTGTTGTTAATCCCACCAAAGTGTCCGATTTCAAATAGGCTTTTCAGCGAAAGCACCCAAACGATTATATTAGGTCACCACAAAACCACAACAATCACAGCCATTTTTTCCAGCTAAAGATAGCTTCACAAAAACCAGAATAGAGATACAATTAATCACTAACCTTCAATGATTTTCATCAGATGACACTCATAGGACTTCATGTTACACAATACATGCATGTTTTGTTTGATTAAATTCATATTTATATAAAAAAATCTGAGTTTACATTGAGGCGACTAGATTCACTAGTGGCAAAAACATCAAGTGACTGCATAGTCACATCGTTTCAACAGAAATACTCATAAATATAGATGATAATACAAGTTATACACATGGAATTATAGATATACCTCTCCTTAATGAAACCGCTGTGTCAGATTACAAAAAAACTTTACGGAAAAAGAAACCCGCGCTATAATCTGAGACGGCGCTCAAAAGCAAAACACCACAGCCGCAAAGATGGCGTCAACATAAACAAGAAGATATGATAAATATTCCCTTACCTTTGATGATCTACATCAGAAAGTACACCAGGAATCCCAGGTCCACAATAAATGTTTGTTTTGTTCGAAAAAATCCGTTATTTATGTCCAAATACCTTCTTTTGTGAGCGCGTCTGGTTTACATATCCAAACGCTAATTCTGGTCAGCGTTATATCGGACAAAAACTTCAAAAGTGATATTACCGGTTGAAGAAACATTTCAAACTAAGTACAGAATCAATCATTAGGATGTTTTTAACATATAGCTTCAATAAAGTTCCAACCGGAGTATTCTTTCTTGTCTTCGTGAGCAATGGAACGTAAGTGACTTCCATGAGGAAAAAGCATGATCAGAAAATGGCTGCTTGATGGACACCTGACTGATTCTGCTATCATTCTCTCCCACAACATCATAGAAGTCTCATTATAATTTATAATTATAATTTCTATTGATGGTTGACATCTAGTGGAACCCCTAGGCAGTGCACAATCATTCATATCTCAAGGGGATTTCATTAGGGACTCTGGTGAATACATACAAGCTCAGATTTCTGACTTCCTGTTTTGATTTCAACTCAGGATTTTGCCTGCCAATATGAGCTCTGTTAATCTCACAGACTTAATTCAAACAGTTTTAGAAACTTTAGAGTGTTTTCTATCCAATACTAATAATACTATGCAAATATTAGCAACTATGACTGAGGAGCAGGCCGTTTGATATGGGCACCTTTCATCCAAGCTACTCAATACTGCCCCTTCAGCCATAAGAAGTTTACAAGAATTTAAGCTTCCTGCCCATATCAGATATGTCTATGTCCTGGGAAATGTTCTTGTTACTTACAAACTCATGCTAATCGCATTAGCCTACGTTAGCTCAACCGTCCCGTGGAAGGGACACCGATCCCGAAGAAGAAGTTTTAGCTCATCTCTCAATTAAAAGAAACATGTGAATACTTTGCCCCTTGATAACACACTTCTGTTGTTAAAGCGTTACTTGGTTGCTGCCCATTGTCACGCCCTGACCATAGAGAGCTTTTTATTCTCTATGTTGGTTAGGTCGGGGTGTGACTAGGGTGGGTCATCTAGGTGTTTATATGTCTATGTTGGCCTGTTATGGTTCCCAATCAGAGGCAGCTGTTTATCGTTGTCTCTGATTGGGGATCATATTTAGGTTGCCATTTCCCCACTGTGTTTTGTGGGATCTTGAATAGTTGTATAGTTGCCTGCGAGCATTATTATAGCTTCACGTTTCATTTGTTCTTTTTGTTGTTTTGTTGTTTGAAGTTTTCTATTCCATAATAAAGGATGGAAACATACCACTGCATCTTGGTCTACTCCTTATGACGAACGTGACACCCATATCATTGCATAGTGCAGAAAATACATGAGAGTCCAGGGGCCTTGCTTGATTAACAAAGTTAACTATTTTCACTGTAGTGTCCAAAATGTCTTTCAAGCTGTCAGGCATTATTTTGGCAGCAAGAGCCTCTTGGTGGATGCTGCAGTGTACCCAAGTGGTGTCGGGAGCAACTGCTTGCATGCACGTTACCACTCCACTGTGTCTCCCTGTCATGGCATTTGTGCCATCAGTACAGATACCAACACATCTTGACCACCAACGTCCATTTGATGTTACTGTCCACTACTTAAAAAATATCCTCTCCTGTTGTCCTGGTTTCCAGTGGTTTGCAGAAGAGGTCTTCCTTAATTGACCCCCCATTAACGTAACGGACATATACCAGAAGCTGTGCCAGGCATGCCACGTCTGTTGACTCATCCAGCTGTAGCGCATAGAATTCACTGGCTTGCATGCGAAGCAGTAATTGTTTCAAAACATCTCCTGCCATGTCACTGATGCGTCGTGAAAGTGTTGTTTGATGAAGGTATTGTCTGTATAGTTTTTTGGGCCTTTTCCCCCAGCATTATTCAAGCCATATCCGTGGCAGCAGGAAGAATTAGTCCTCCTCAATAGTATGGGGTTTTCCTGTTCTAGTCACTTGGTAGCTCACCATATAAGACGCGTCTAGCCCCTTCTTATTAATGGTATCTGTTGCTTTTATACATGTCTTACTACTCGAAAGTCGTCTTAAATCTCGGTCAAAAAACTCCTGAGGCTTATTTTTACAAATTGGCATATCTTGGTTCTAAATGTCTGAGCGTGAGAGTGAAGATTTCATTGAGTTGTGAGATTGTACTTTTGCACATACAACGTCTCTTCGATGGTCCAACGTCCCTGTCTGTTGTTCGGTGCTTTCCCGGGTAAGGAAGCAGTAGCTTTTCAGCTGCATCATATTCACAACTGTCAGTGTCCATGCTAGCTGGGCTAACAACAAATGTACAGTGCCTTGCAAATGTATTTATCCCCCTTGGCTTTTTTCCTATTTTTGGATTTGGCTCCTAAATAAGATCTGGTGCAACCAATTACCTTCAGAAGTTACATAATTAGTTAAATATAGTCCACCTGTGTCACACAATCTAAGTGTCACATGATCTGTCACATGATCTCAGTATATATACACCTGTTCTGAAAGGCCCTACAGTCTGCAACACCACTAAGCAAGCGGCACCACCAAGCAAGCAGCACCATGAAGACCAAGGAGCTCTCCAAACAGGTCAGGGAAAAGTTGTGGAGAAGTACAGATCAGGGTTGGGTTATACAAAAATATCAGAAACTTTGAACATTCCACGGAGCACCATTTAAATCCATTATTCAAAAATGGAAAGAATATGGCACCACAACATACCTGCCAAGAGAGGGTCATCCACCAAATCTCCCGGACCAGGCGACAACTTCTTCTGGCTGCAAGCCCTAAGTCGGGATCAATATGACAACAGCCATTTCAAGTGCAGGGCGCGAAATTCAAAATATATTTTTTAGAAATATTTAACTTTCACACATTAACAAGTCCAATACAGCAAATGAAAGGTACACATCTTGTGAATCCAGTCAACATGTCCGATTTTTAAAATGTTTTACAGCGAAAACAGCACGTATATTTATGTTAGCTCACCACCAAATACAAAAAAGGACAGACATTTTTCACAGCACAGGTAGCATGCACAAAGCCAACCTAACTAACCAAGAACCAACCAACCAAACTAACCAACAAACAACTTCATCAGATGACAGTCTTATAACATGTTATTCAATAAATCTATGTTTTGTTCGAAAAATGTGCATATTTCAGGTATAAATCATAGTTTACATTGCAGCTACAATCAGAAATTGCACCGAAAGCAGACAGAATAATTACAGACACCAACGTCAAATACCTAAATACTCATCATAAAACATTTCTGAAAAATACATAGTGTACAGCAAATGAAAGACAGGCATCTTGTGATTCCAGACAATATTTCCGATTTATTAAGTGTTTTACAGCGAAAACACAATATAGCGTTATATTAGCTTACCACAATAGCCAGAAACACAAGCCATTTCCCAGCAGCAAAAGTTAGCGATCGTAACAAACCAGCAAAAGATATATAATTTTTGACTAACCTTGATATGCTTCATCAGATGACAGTCCTATAACATCAGGTTATACATACACTTATGTTTTGTTCGAAAATGTGCATATTTAGAGTTGAAATCAGTGGTTATACATTGTGCTAACGTAGCTACTTTTTCCCACAACGTCCGGATATTTTTCTGACACTTTTTCTGACACACATATTCTGACCAAATAGCTATTCATAAACATAACTAAAAAATACATGTTGTATAGGAAATGATAGATACAATAGTTCTTAATGCAATCGCCGTGTTAGAATTCTAAAAATAACTTCATTACGACATAAGGCTTACGTTATGGCGAGAGCGTGCCCAAAACCTGGGCGCAAAACTAATAGTACACAGTTCGACAGATATATGAAATAGCATCATAAAATGGGTCCTACTTTTGCTGATCTTTCATCAGAATGTTGTACAAGAGGTCCTTTGTCCAGAACAATCGTTGTTTGGATTTAGAACGTCCTTTTTCCCCCTTGAATTAGCAAGCGCACTAGCCAAGTGGCGCGAAGCTCTCCTTCCTGAACAAAGGCACACAACGCAACACGCCTAACGTCCCGAATAAATTTCAATAGTCTAATAAAACTATAGTGAAAAAACATACTTTACGATGATATTGTCACATGTATCAAATAAAATCAAAGCCGGAGATAGTAGTCGCCTATAACGACAGCTGTACAGAAGGCACTCCCCGGTTCCTTCTCGCGCCTTCCTGAAAACAGGAAATGGGTGACACGTCATTCCAAGAGGATTTATTCCAACTCAGACCAAGATAAACCCTCCATTTCTTCTCTCACTGCCTCTTGACATCTAGGGTAAGGTGTATGACGTGCATGTATACTAATACGTATCATGCCCATTTATAGGCAGGACCTAGAACAGAGCATAGTTTTCAGACTTTCCACTTCCTGGTCAGGAAGTTTGTGCCAAATGAGTTCTGTTTTACTCACAGATATAATTCAAACGGTTTTAGAAACTAGAGAGTGTTTTCTATCCAATAGTAATAATAATATGCATATTGTACGAGCAAGAATTGAGTACGAGGCCGTTTGAAATGGGCACCTTTTATCTGGCTAATCAATACTGCCCCTGCAGCCCAAACAGGTTAATAAGAGAGGCAACAAAGAGACCAAAGATAACTCTGAAGGAGCTGAAAAGCTCCACAGCAGAGATTGGAGTATCTGTTCATAGGACCACTTTAAGCTGTACACTCCACAGAGCTGGGCTTTACAGAAGAGTGGCCAGAAAAAAGCCATTGCTTAAAGAAAAAAAAAAGCCAAAAGGCATGTGAGAGACTCATCCAACATATGGAAGAAGGTGCTTTGGTCAGATTAGATTAAAATTTAGCTTTTTGGCCATCAAGGAAAACGCTATGTTTTGTGCTAACCCAACAACTCTCATCACCCCGAGAACACCATCCACCAGCATGGTGGTGGCAGCATCGTGCTGTGGTGATGTTTTTCATCGGCAGGGATTGGGAAACTGGTCAGAATTGAAGGAATGATGGATGGCGCTAAATAAAGGGGAAATTCTTAAGGGAAACCTGTTTCAGTTTTACAGAGATTTGAGACTGGGACAGAGGTTCACCGTCTAGCAGGACAATGACCCTAAGCATACTGCAAAAGCAACACTCGAGTGGTTTAAGGGTAAACATTTACATTTCTTTGAATGACCTAGTCAAAGCCCAGACCTCAATCCAATTGAGATTCTGTGGTTGTCAAGCCCTGACCATAGTAAGCTGTGGTCTGTGTTGGGGCGTCATAGTGACTTGGGTGGGTCATCTAGGGGTTTTGTATTTCTATGGTGGCCTGATATGGTTCCCAATCAGAGGCAGCTGTTTATCGTTGTTTCTGATTGAGGATCAAATTTAGGTAGCCATTTCCCCATGGTTATTCGTGGGATCTTGTCTATGTTTAGTTGCCTGTCAGCGCTAGTTGTATAGCTTCACGTTTCATTTGGTTGGTTGTTTGTTGTTTTATTCATTGAGTTTCAGTTTATTAAAAATATATGGAACTCTAAGCATGCTGCGTCTTGGTCTACTCATTACGACGATTGTGACAGTGGTATGACTTAAAGATTGCTGTACACCCACGGAACCCATCCAACTTGAAGGAGCTGGAGCAGTTTTGCCTTGAAGAATGGGCAAAAATTAATTCATTCCAGGTTGTAAGGCAACAAAACTGGAAACATTCCAAGGGGGTGAATACTTTCGCAAGCCACTGTAGAATTACTGATGCTAGCATTGGATGTGCTCGTGGAAGCTGAACAGCTTGTGTCGTCGACAGGTGCAGGTGTAGTACTGCTGGTAGTAGCGGTACCATTGGATGTGCTCGTGGAAGCTGAACAGCTTGTGTCGTCGACAGGTGCAGGTGTAGTACTGCTGGTAGTAGCAGTACTATCAGTAGAGCTGGTATGTGTCTCTATGGACTTACTTTTTAATCCATTTATCCATTTATCCATTTATCCATTTATTAAATATAAAATGTTTTATTTATTTTTTGTGAATCACATTTTATTTATTTTTATTTGGCGTACCCCCGACAGCATTGCGTGTACCCCAGTTGGAGAACAAATTAGGCTTCCTGAAATGTCTTATCTATTTACTATTGTAAAGTGGATCCATTAAATGAGAGATGGGACGAATGGTAGCCTATCCTAACTTGTTGTAGGCCTATAGGCTATTTCACCAGTGTGAAAACATCATAGTCAGAAAATGAATTTATTCTGCAATGATCATGGAAACTAAATAAATAATAAAAAAATACATGTGTTTTTTCGAATTATTTTAGAAGGCAAATAAAGAGTCTTCTTGGGTATGACGCTACAAGCTTGGCACACTTTTCCATCGGAGAGGCCCGGATGGAAAAGCCTAATTTGCAAAATGGCGGACGGAAGACAGGGTGGTGCGGCAGGTGCCGCTTCTCATTCGAATGCTGTAATTTTATCTAAACCATCAGGTGTACGCCGACCCCAGCTAAGTAACTCATGCAAAGAGTTAAAGCGCAATTATGTGTTTTATCTCCAGTACTCTGCCATGATTGTCAGTTATGTAGCTGCTCTACTGATAATCTCAGTGCGTCCTTGCTGGGATGACACAATCAGTCTACTACCGGAGAATATTAACACCAAACACATTGGTTCACCGTTCCACGGGAGCGGACAGTACACAGCATACCATAATGTTCTGAATAATGGCCAAGTCTACCTCGCTCCTTATTCTACTGAACCGCTTAGGCGCAACAAACACAAGTCCAACATTTATCGGAAACTGTTAAACTACCTGTTCACTACCCTCCTGCTCTCCGGGGATGTGCAACTCAATCCTGGGCCCAACATCACCGAGCCAGCGATACGCACCGGAGTGGAAAGCGGTGGATGGCCTCATCCACTGATCGTCGCCGCTGTGGAAGTGGGTGAGTGCTATGGTCCTATGGTTTCTCTCGACTCACCCGGCTCCAGGATAGATTTTGACTCTTCAAACATACCAAAGTCGCTATATGCGATCCCTGACTCTGCTTCTGGTACGCAAGCTGTTTTAATTAGTTCCCCGCATCCAGTGCAGGCGGGAGGGATTGTTAATTGCGCTACCGAACTGCCCCTAATCAAAATGAAACAAAACGGCCTAAACCCAGCCGTCAGAAAACACCGAAAATTTTACTTTTTTAAATGTGTCAATCACTCTCGAGTCATCTGGGACCCACGAGCTAAGCCCAAGGGACTACTAGGGGGGCACTTGAATATTCGTAGTGTCATTCCAAAAAGTGATCAAATTCAACATCTACTCAGACTCCAACCTTGACTTTCTCTGCCTCTCAGAGACATGGCTCCATAAAAACTCTCCATCTGCTGCTTTGATTGTGCCTGGCTACAATGTTTTCAGGAGAGACAGGACTGAAGGAAGAGGAGGGGGTGTGATGATTTACATTAAAGAACATATCCGATGTAAACAAATTGAGTGGTCATGTGATAATGAACTAGAATGTATTGGCCTGAACATTACACTGTCTCCCCAAATGTCTTTTACCCTCATTGGAATGTATAGGCCACCTTCCACCAAAAGTGTGTTTTTTGATCAGTTTAATAACATGCTTAGGGAATGTGATTTTGGGAAAGAGGTCATCTTAATGGGAGATTTTAACATTAATTATGAAGACAAGTGTTGTAGGAAAACCCTCAAACGGATCACTAATACATTTGACCTTACACAGCTAGTTAAAGGGCCAACCAGGGTGACTTGTTGCTCTAAAACACAGATTGATTTGGTGTTCAGTAATAAACCAGAGAGAGTGACTAAATCATTCAATATGGTTACTGGGCTATCTGATCATAATCTGACACTTATAGCCAGAAAGCTGTCTAAGAGCAGGTTTAACCTCTCTACTGTTAGAAAGCCTGATCAACTAAGAATACCTAAGAGTGAATTAAGCTATTTTGAAAACGCAATTAAGGGAATTAACTGGAATGATCTCTTGTCCTATGCAGACGTGGAAGCTGATAGTCAAGTTTTTCTATCCACAATCCAGACTACATTAAATGGTTTCCTAAAGAAAATCAAATCCAAACCTGGCCAAAAGAGCACTCTTCCTTGGCTAAATGGAGAAATCTGGAAATTGATGAAAGAATGAGATTATTATCTAAAAATAGCCCTAAGATCCAAATTAGAGCATGACAGACGTAGGTTTACCATGTTGAGAAATAAGGTGATGAAAGAAATCAGACAGGCCAAGGCAAACTTTTTTATTAACATAATTGGTGAAGCAAAGGGAAATTCTAAACTGATCTGGGAGAATCTAAAAAAGTTAACAGGGAAAGACCATAGTAACACTGCAAAAAGACTAGAAATCATGGTGAATAACAATCTAACACAGGATGCAGTCGAAATAGCAATAGCCTTCAATTCCTACTTTATTGACTCTGTCAGGGTACTGACACAGAACCCCTCCACTGGTTTCTTGGGCTCAGTGCTAGTAAATGATGCTCAACCTGTCTTCATCATAAGGGAGGTTTCTGAGTCAAAGGTGGACAAGGTGATTAGCTCACTAAAGA
The DNA here is from genome assembly GCF_016432855.1 of Salvelinus namaycush. Classification (NCBI taxonomy): domain Eukaryota; kingdom Metazoa; phylum Chordata; class Actinopteri; order Salmoniformes; family Salmonidae; genus Salvelinus; species Salvelinus namaycush. Next base: position 55,136 of record NW_024061571.1, read on the forward strand.
ACTCTAAAGCCAAAGATGTGTTTGGGATGGACTCTACCTTTCTTAAAAACTACAAAGAGTCACTCATTGGCCCCATTACTAAGGTCACCAACACATCTATTGGTCTCGGGGTGTTTCCAAGGGTATGGAAGTCGGGCATAATAACAGCCATCTTTAAATCAGGTGACCCTGCTGACGTGAGTAACTACAGGCCCATTAGTATACTACCTGTGGTGTCAAAGGTTGTTGAAAAGTGTGCAGCAGAACAACTGATTGCCCACCTCAACAACAGCCCCTTCACATTACATTCCATGCAGTTTGGCTTCAGAGCGAAACACTCCACAGAAACGGCCAACTGCTTTCTTCTGGAAAATGTGAAGTCCAAGATGGACAAAGGGGGCGTTGTTGGGGCTGTGTTTCTGGACCTAAGGAAGGCTTTTGATACTGTTAACCATGAGATTCTCATCACAAAATTGTCCAAGTTCAACTTTTCCCCCGATGCCTTGAGATGGATGAAATCATACCTTGAAGGCAGAACTCAGTGTGTCAGAGTGAGCAATGAGCTGTCGCCCACTCTTAGCTATGATGTGGGTGTGCCCCAAGGGTCAATACTGGGGCCCCTCCTGTTCAGCCTGTACATTAATGATCTGCCTTTTGTCTGTACTGGGTCTGAAGTTCAAATGTATGCAGATGATACAGTGATATATGTGCATGGAAAGAGCAAACAACAAGCTGCACAAGAACTCACTACTGTAATGGTCCAGGTTACAAAGTGGCTCAGGGACTCGTGTTTGCATCTCAATGTGAAAAAAACTGTTTGCATGTTCTTCACAAAGAGGGCAACAGATGCTACTGAGCCAGATGTCTATGTGTCAGGGGAGAAGCTCCAGGTGGTATCTGATTTTAAGTACCTTGGCATCATACTTGATTCCAACCTCTCTTTTAAAAAGCATGTGAAAAAGGTAATTCAAATAACCAAATTCAACCTAGCTAATTTCCGATTTATACGAAATTGTTTGACTACAGAGGTAGCAAAACTGTACTTCAAATCTATGATACTCCCCCACTTAACATACTGCTTGACTAGTTGGGCCCAAGCTTGCTGTACAACAGTAAGACCTATTCAGTCTGTCTACAAACAGGCTCTCAAAGTGCTTGATAGGAAGCCCAATAGCCATCATCACTGTCACATCCTCAGAAAGCATGAGCTCCTGAGTTGGGAAAATCTTGTGCAATACACCGATGCATGTCTTGTATTCAAGATCCTAAATGGCTTGGCTCCCCCTCCACTCAGTATTTTTGTTAAACAGAAAACCCAAACATATGGCAGCAGATCCACAAGGTCTGCCATGAGAGGTGACTGTGTAGTTCCCCTAAGGAAAAGCACCTTTAGTAAATCCGCTTTTTCTGTGAGAGCTTCCCATGTCTGGAATACACTGCCATCAGACACACATAACTGCACCACATATCACACTTTCACAAAATGCTTGAAGACACGGCTAAAGGTCAATCAGATTTGTGAACATGGTCCCTAGCTGTGTGTTGCCGCTTTCCATGTCTGTTGTCTGTAACTTGTGAGGTGTGGAAACACTTTGTTGCTTTTATGAATTTTGTCTTGCTGCTTTTTGTTCTATGTTGCTCTGTCTGTATGCTACGTCTTGCTTGTCCTATGTTGCTATGTCTGTATGCTATTTCTTGTTCTATGTTGCTATTGTCTATATTGTAATTGTTTTTAATAACCTGCCCAGGGACTGCGGTTAAATTAGCCGGCTGGCTAAAACCGGCACTTTTACTGAAACGTTGGTTAATGTGCACTGTCCCTGTAAAAATAAACTCAAACTCAAAGATAATTAGATTTTCACTCTTCATACTAACAGCAAATTATTGTATCTTATTATTATATTTAGTTAGCTGTTATTTGCTATGAATAAGGCTGTCATCATATATTCCTGCACAAGGCTACTATTGGCTACTGTTGCTTTTCTGGAAATACAACCACTAGAAACTGTGCTGTACGCATGGTCCTTAAAGGGAGGATAAGCACGTTCTCACAACAAGTTTAGTTTTTACAAATGCCAACTGGTCCATGCATGTTTTGGGGCATATTTTGTGCGTATGCAACGTTTGTAAATTAAGTCCCAGGTTTCCTAGCCCGAGGGTGACCTGCTAGTCACTGCTGTAGTAAAGGTTGACCCTTTAGGTCAATACATAGTTATGGCTAGACATTTACAGTACTTAAAAATAAAAATAATTCCAAACAATAGAAAATATGGTATTACACAAGTTGAGCATATGGCGAAGCCACGGCATAAGTAGGAAAAATTATACTGGCTCTTACACTTTGACCTGAGCAGCCAGTGGTAGCAGCAGCATCCTGAGCAGCCAGTGGTAGCAGCAGCATCCTGAGCAGCCAGTGGTAGCAGCAGCATCCTGAGCAGCCAGTGGTAGCAGCAGCATCCTGAGCAGCCAGTGGTAGCAGCAGCATCCTGCAGCCCGCTGTGACTGTTTTTAAAATTCCTCCTGTGAGAATACTCTCCAGATGCACAGGTAATCAGTATGACTGGGAGGACTCGAATCAAGGGTTTAAACCTCGGAGGTGCTGACAAACGTAATTGAGTCTGAGTCTCAGTAGGCCTACAGAACAGCTCAACTCAGATCAGCTCTGGCTCAGAGAGAGAGTAAAGGAGGGGGAGATAGAGAAAAGAGAGAGAAGGAGAGACAGAGAGTAAAGAAAAGAGACAAGGGATGGTGGAGAGAGGAGAAAGAAAGAGGGAATCCCTTTGAGCCTCAGGGAGGAGAAGCTCAATCTGTCTGATGGTGGCAGCAGTGGGATCCCATTGCTTTCCACTGAGAGAGAGAGGGGGAGGGAGAGAGAGAGAGACAGAGAGAGAGAGGAAGGGAAGGACATAGAGAGAGACAGAGAGACAGAGAGAGACAGAGAGGGAGAGAGAGAGAGAGAGAGAGGGAGAGAGAGAGGGAGAGAGATGTATTCAGGGACTAAACTCATCAACCTTTGGACTGAAGAGTTTAGCACTGGAGTTAAACAAAAATCTTAAAGATGTTGACATCATCATTCTGCAGGAGACATGGTGTAAGGCTGACATTGTCACTCACTGTCCCACAGGCTACAGAGAGGTAATTGTGCCATCACAGTAACACAGCTCTGTCAACAGAGGCAGAGACACGGGAGGGTTGATCATTTGGTACAAATCCGAACTACAAAATCTAATTGATCCCCTAAATATAGGTAAATATCACATTTGGTTAAATCTGAAGAAAGAACGTGTACTGACAGATGAATGTGTTCCTTTGCGCAACATATTTCCCTCCCCTTAGATGTGCAATTTCCAGGCCCAGAGAAATGTGCTCATCTTTTGGGACACAAATCCGCACACAGGAACACTCCCTGGTCTAACGAGCACACGAGGGGACAGCTAAATTACAGCCCATACTGTTTCTAACTGTATTAATCTCCTCCATAGAAACAACAGTGACAGCACCATCAACAAAACCAGAAGGGATCTGTTGCAGCTCTGGGTCTGTACTTTGTCAATGGTAGGTTACGGGGGGACTCTTTGGGGAGATTCACCTATTTCGGGGCGGCATGCAACCTAGTAGTTAGAGGCCAGTACCCAAAAGGTTGCTGGATCGAATCCCCAAGCTGACAAGGTAAACATCTTTTGTTCTGCCTGTGAACAAGAGATTTAATCCACTGTTCCCTGGTAGACCGCCCGTGTATATAATACTTTTTTCTTAACTGACATGCCTAGTTAAATACAAAATAAAAAAATCTTCAATATGCACCTCGGAATTGGATAAGGACATGCGCAGTTGCGTCCTGGATGTGTCCGTCTTCACTTGTAGCCTGTGAGAAAGACCCGATCACGTGATGTAGAGCCATGTGCTTCAAAGCACGCAGCAATCAGAGAGAAGGGCACCACGCTAGACTCCGGGCCAAGTGACCGCAAAGGCATGGATTTATTTAGGGTGCATTACTGTCACACAAAGGGGATGCCGCCGTGAAATTCGAGGCATTATCAAGTACTTGTCAAATTGTGAATGAGAGACTGATGAAGTGTGTACAGCCTGCACTAAAAAAACAAAGCAAAACTTATGCCTTTCAAGTTACTTTTTTCAAATCATCATTAGAGTCGCATCATGCAGCCTTACAATGTATTAAAATCAACGTTTGTACAACAACTCAAGTTACATTATTAGCTCTTAATGAAGCATATAAGAATACCTATTTCTTTGTTAACCGCTCAACAAAGAATAGCCGCATGTGCGCACTCCCTCAATTCATTTGGAGAAAATATCCTCTCTATTTTATTCAGTTTTGTTCAATTGTATTCTTCATACTATAAAATAATGCCATGGAATTCTAAGCAAATCTTGTCTGCTAAATGAATTAGTCTAATCTGGGACACCCTAATTAACCAGACCCAGTCTAATCTGGGACAACCTAATTAAACCAAACCCAGTGTAATCTGGGACAACCTAATTAAACCAGACCCAGTCTAATCTCGGAAAACCTAATTAAACCAAACCCAGTCTAATCTGGGACACCCTAATTAACCAGACCCAGTCTAATCTGGGACAACCTAATTAAACCAGACCCAGTCTAATCTGGGACAACCTAATTCAACCAAACCCAGTCTAATCTGGTACACCCTAATTAAACCAGACCCAGTCTAATCTGGTACACCCTAATTAAACCAGACCCAGTCTAATCTGGTACACCCTAATTAAACCAGACCCAGTCTAATCTGGGACACCCTAATTAAACCAGACCCAGTCTAATCTGGGACACCCTAATTAAACCAGACCCAGTCTAATCTGGTACACCCTAATTAAACCAGGCCCAGTCTAATCTGGGACACCCTAATTAAACCAGACCCAGTCTAATCTGGGACACCCTAATTAAACCAAACCCAGTCTAATCTGGTACACCCTAATTCAACCAAACCCAGTCTAATCTGGGACACCCTAATTAAACCAGACCCGGTCTAATCTGGGACACCCTAATTAAACCAGACCCGGTCTAATCTGGGACACCCTAATTAAACCAGACCCGGTCTAATCTGGTACACCCTAATTAAACCAGACCCAGTCTAATCTGGGACACCCTAATTAAACCAGACCCAGTCTAATCTGGGACACCCTAATTTAACCTCACAAGACTTCACTATATCATTAGGGGTGTATTATATCCTATAGGACACCAAATTTGGTCAGAGAGGGACGCCTTCATGGCACGCCGATGACGCGGCCGGTCTTCACTTGATCGACTGTATCTTTGTCAAATAAGCACCAATCATGGTCAAACAAAGCTAGCTAGTTAGCCAATGAGCTGTGTTTTCTGGGAGTATCCAGAAACCCTGTACATGTCATAAAATGTAGCTGCTAACCTTGTGCGACAGCAAGCCTTTTCCTTTTGGACAAATATAAGGATGTGGAGAGTTATGAAAACTGGTTGTTTTGCAATTGTTGAACTTATAATAGGGCTACTAATACTGGAAAAGCTAAATCAAAGTCCAAGTATACAGATTTGACGATATTCTTGCAGGAAAATGTAATGTGAATAAGAACGTCTCCTTCACGATTTGCCCAAACAGTACCTGGCAGTTAGGTTTGGGTATGTCATTTTAAGCGAAAATTGGAAAAAATTGAGCTATCCCTAAATAAAGGTAAAAAAATATATACAATGCTTAACACAAACATCTCACCATGTCATTGGATTTCGATTAAAATAACAGCCTCCCATGTCTCCTCCGCGCGCCTGAACCAGTCGTCCACCGCAGGAGCCTCGGTCTGACTGATGCCAAGGCGCCAGAACCGGCTGGTACCCCAGTATGCACTGGACGGGAGAGAGGTTAGTGGAAGAGTGGCGAAGCGAGTTCTGTGCCATCTCAGCCCAGGGCACGGACGTTGCCCACTCCCCCGGCCGGTCCTGGCAATAGGACCGCAGAAACCTGCCCACATCCTGGTTTACTCTCTCCACCTGCCCATTACTCTCGGGGTGAAAACCTGAGATAAGGCTGATCGAGACCCCGAGACGTTCCATGAACGCCTTCCAGAACCTAGACGTGAACTGGGGACCTCGATCAGACATTATATCCCCAGGCACCCTGTAGTGCCAGAAGTCGTGCGTAAACCAGGCCTCCACAGTCTGTAGGGCCGTAGGGAGACCGAGCGCTGAGAGAGCACAGCTCCTATCCCAGCCTCGGACACGTCCACCTCCACTATGAACGCCAAGAGGGATCAGGATGGGCCAGCACGGGAGCCGAGGTAAACAGAGCCCTCAGGTGACTAAAAGCCCTGTCCGCCTCAGCTGACCACTGCAAGCGCACCGGGCCACCCTTCAGCTGTGAGGTAATGGGAGCCGTTACCTGATAAACCTCCGGTAGTAGTTGGCAAACCCTAAGAACCACTGCACCTCCTTTCCCGTGGTGGGAGTCGGCCAACTAAGCACGGCTGAAATTCGGTCACTCTACACCTCCACCTCTGAGGTGGAAATACGATACCCTAGGAAGGTGACGGACTGCTGGAAGAACAGGCATTTCTCAGCCTTGACATACAGGTCATGCTCCAACAGGCGACCAAGCACTCTGCGCACCAGGGACACATGCTCGGCGCGTGTAGCAGAGTATATCAGAATGTCGTCGATATACATCACTACACCCTGCCCGTGCAGGTCCCTGAAAATCTCATCTACAAAGGCTTGGAAGACTGATGGCGCATTTATCAACCCGTACGGCATGACGAGGTACTCATAGTGCCCTGAGGTGGTACTGAAAGCCGTCTTCCACTCGTCTCTCTCCCGGATACGCACCAGGTTGTAAGCGCTCATGAGATCTAGTTTGGTGAAGAAGCGCGCCCCGTGCATTGACTCAATCGCTGTGGCTATGAGCGGTAGCAGTGATCACAGTGATCTGGTTGAGACCCCGATAGTCAATACACGGGCGCAGACCTCCCTCCTTCTTCTTCACAAAAAAAAGAAACTCGAGGAGACGGGTGAAGTGGAGGACCAAATGTACCCCTGATGCAGGGATTCGGAGACATATGTTTTCCATAGCCTCTGTCTACGCCTGTGAGAGGCGATACACGTGACTCCTGGGAAGTGCAGCGTCTACCAGGAGAGCAAAGACTGTGTTACAACGGTGCAGTTTAAAAATAAAAATCACTGTGAACAAGAACAATAAATAAATACAATGGGACGAAACCCTTCGCACGTCAGACATAACTTTCACAAACTCTTACAATCAACAATACCGGACAAGGACATGTGGAGAACAGAGGGTTAAATACACAACATGTAATTGATGGGATTGAAACCAGGTGTGTGGGAAGAAAAGACAAAACAAATGGAAAATTAAAGGTGGATCGGCGATGGCTAGAAAGACCGGTGACGTAGACCGCCGAACGTCGCCCGAACAAGAAGAGGGACCGACTTCAGAGGAAGTCTTGACAACAGCGTTGATGACCTTTTACCTTGATGACAGCGTTGATGACCTTTTACCTTGATGACAGCGTTGATGACCTTTTACCTTGATGACAGCGTTGATGACCTTTTGCCTTGATGACAGCGTTGATGACCTTTTGCCTTGATGACAGCGTTGATGACCTTTTGCCTTGATGACAGCGTTGATGACCTTTTGCAAATCCAAGGAGTTTTCCATGTTTATTCAACATCAGCACATTTCTGGGGGGTTGAAATTAAGTGGAAACAATGTTGATTCAATCAGTATTTGCTAAGTGGGGAGACCCTTGTACCGTTGTAGTGCACTACTTTAGACCAGGGCCATCAGAAGTAATGCACTACTTTTGACCAGGGCCATCAGATGTAGTGCACTACTTTTGACCAGGGCCAACAGATGTAGTGCACTACTTTTGACCAGGACCATCAGAAGTAGTGCACTACTTTTGACCAGGGCTATCAGAAGTAGTACACTACTTTTGACCAGGACCATCAGAAGTAGTGCACTACTTTTGACCAGGACCATCAGAAGTAGTGCACTACTTTAGACCAGGACCATCAGAAGTAGTGCACTACTTTAGACCAGGACCATCAGAAGTAGTGCACTACTTTTGACCAGGGCCATCAGAAGTAGTACACTACTTTTGACCAGGACCATCAGAAGTAGTGCACTACTTTTGACCAGGACCATCAGAAGTAGTGCACTACTTTAGACCAGGACCATCAGAAGTAGTGCACTAACGTACATAAAGAATGTTGTGCCATCTGTCACCTCCATCCCTTTGTGACGTCATCCCGAGGAGTCTGTGAGCGTACAGGAACGTAAAGTAAAGGATCACTTGAGTGGATGAGAAAATGGCATGTATATGCAGATCCAATTATCCCTGATGTGATTCATTCACTCTTTACTTCAGAATGTATTGAGTAGAAACAAAGCAAGAGTGAACAAGAGCCATTCTGAATGTATCGCTTGCCTCTCTGGTATCAGCTACTGTCTGTGTCTCAAATGGAACCTAATTCCCTATTAAACCAGGGGCACAACATTCACTGGGGACTGGGGGGACATGCCCCCTCCCCACATTCTGAAATTATATTTTTGTCCCACTTCAGTTTTATCATTGGAATGTGATACAAAACGAGGCGTCGGTTTGCTCTAGGACCATGTGTATGCCTCCAAATGGTTGGGTAGGCTGTTTAGAGTGTTTTTCCGAGTGGAGGAAATAATAATAATAATAATAATGAATAATAATAATAATAATAATAATGATAATAATAATGATGTTAATAATAATGATTATGATAATAATAATGAATAATAATAATGAATAATAATAATGATAATAATAATGATTATAATAATTATTATTATTTGTATTACTTTATTTAAGCCTGCATGCAAAGGTCTGTCAGAATCTCCAACAGATTTGATTATTTGTACTTTTAATGTAATATCAGCTGCAATACAGGTCATGTGGTTGTGCTATTAGATGAAGCACAGTGATAATAGTTGTTGACCAGTGGGATCTCTCTGGTGGCCGAGTTGACCTTTTTTTAAGAAATGCAATTGGTTTGTGGAGAAAAGGTTTGAGGTCTTTAATAATAGGCTGACAAAAGAATTTGTTACAGGGAATAAACACTGCCACCTCGTAATGATAGCATCGGGCTAACGTTTGCCAGGTTATCAGATGGGACCAGCTACAATGTAGCGTTCTATCCGGTGACACTACATCAATTACTTCTTTTGGCTGATCCTTAAACTGAACCTCCAACTCGGGCCCCCAGAGGAATTTTGGACTTACAGGTATTTTGCAGCCGTACTTTCTGTTTTATACAGTTCTCTAGACAGTCTAGATAGATACCCTTGTGAATTGAGCGTGTGTGTTCTTTTGTCAATATGTTGTTATGTGTCTAATTCTCAGCCTTAGAGCACTGCAAGCTTGTTGCTAATTGTAATCCCCTGGCAGAACCAAACAGACAAAAAACCTCCCAGTCTTTGTAGCTATATCACTGAGCAACACACCAATGTTTACACTGTTGAAAGGAAAAAAGGCAATTAAAAAAGATCCGATACGTCCCAATTGGCAACCTATTCCCTATATAGTGTACTACTATTGACCAGAGTCTTATGGGCTATCCTATTGGTCCTGGTCTAAAGTAGTGCACGTAAAATGGTATAGGGATGGTATTTGGGATGGAGACCAACAGTATGGAAATGTACATTAAAGCTGAGAAAAGTGTGGTCAGTAGCATTCTACTCTTCAGTTCTTTCAAATTAAACATCTAATTGTTTTCGTCACATATACAGTTTACAGCATGTATACAAGGTGCACCGGGCCACCCTTCAGCAGTGACCTCAGGCCCCTACTCCACCACTACCACATATCTACAGTACTAAATCCATGTGTATGTATTGTGTGTGTGTGTGTGTGTGTGTGTGTGTGTGTGCCTATGTGTTGCTTCACAGTCCCCGCTGTTCCATAAGGTGTATTTTACCTGTTTTTAAAATCTGATTCTCCTGCTGCATCAGTTACCTGATGTGGAATAGAGTTCCATGTAGTCATGGCTCTATGTAGTACTGTGTGCCTCCCATAGTCTGTTCTGGACTTGGGGACTGTGAAGAGACCTCTGGTGGCATGTCTTGTGTGGTATGCATGGGTGTCTGAGCTGTGTGCCAGTAGTTTAGACAGACAGCTCGGTGCATTCAACATGTCAATACCTCTCATAAATAAAAGTAGGTATGAAGTCAATGTCTCCTCCACTTTCAGCCAGGAGAGATTGACATGCATATTATTAATATTAGCTCTCTGTGTACATCCAAGGTCCAGGCATGCTGCCCTGTTCTGAGCCAACTGCAATTTTCCTAAGTCCTTTTTTGTGGCACCTGACCACACGACTGAACAGTAGTCAAGGTGAGACAAAACTAGGGCCTGTAGGACCTGCCTTATTGATAGTGCTGTTAAGAAGGCAGAGCATCGCTTTATTATAGACAGACTTCTCCCCATCTTAGCTACTACTGTATAAATATGTTTTGACCATGACAGTTTACAGTCTAGGGTTACTCCAAGCAGTTCATCTTAACTTGCTCAATTTCCACATTATTTATTACAAGATTTAGTTGAGATTTAGGGTTTAGTGAGTGTTTTGTTCCAAATACATTGCTTTTAGTTTTAGAAATATTTAGGGCTAACTTATTCCTTGCCATCCACTCTGAAACTAACTGCAACTCTTTGTTGAGTGTTGCAGTCATTTCAGTCGCTGTAGTAGGTGACGTGTATAGTGTTGAGTCATCGGCATAGATAGAAACTCAGGCTTTACTCAAAGTCAGTGGCATGTCGTTAGTAAAAATTTGATAAAGCAAGGTGCCTAAAAAGCTACCCTGGGGAATTCCTGTTTCTAACTGGGTAATATTTGATAGGCTTCCATTAAAGAACACCATCTGTGTTCTGTCAGACAAGTAACTCTTTATCCACATTATAGCAGGGGGTGTAAAGCCATAACACATACATTTTTCCAGCAGCAGACTATGATCAATAATGTCAAAAGCTGCACTGAAGTCTAACAAGACAGCCCCCACAATCATTGTATCATAAATTTCTCTCAGACAATCATCAGTCATTAGTGTAAGTGCTGTGCTTGTTGAGTGTCCTCCTACCTATAAGCTGGTATTCGTCGTCTGAAGAAGAGGAATCATCGGACCAAAGCGCAGCGTGGTAAGTGTTCATGCTTGTTTTATTAAAACTGAATACTATAACAAAAATAAACACGAGAATAACCGAAACAGTCCTATTAGGTGAAAACACTAAACAGAAATTAATTACCCACAAAATCCATGTGGGGAAAAAGCTACCTAAGTATGGTTCTCAATCAGAGACAACGATAGACAGTTGCCTCTGATTGAGAACCATACCCGGCCAAACACAAAGAAATACAAAACATAGAAAATTAACATAGAATGCCCACAAAAATCACACCCTGACCAAACCAAAATAGAGACATAAAAAGCTCTCTACGGTCAGGGCGTGACATGTTGTCAATTTGTTTACTGTAAAATAGCATTGTATCTGGTCAAAAACTATTTTTTCCAGAAGTTTTCTAAGGGTTGGTAACAGGCTTTACTATTCTTGGGTAACAGAATGTCTTTAGCTTCCCTCCAGACCTGAGGGCACACGCTCTCTAGTAGGCTTAAATTGAAGATATGGCAAATAGGAATGGCAATATCGTCTGCTATTATCCTCAGTCATTTTCCATCTAGATTGTCAGACCCTGTTGGCTTGTCATTGTTGATAGACAACAATACTTTTTTTCACCTCTTCCACACTGACTTTACAGAATTCAAAAGTACAATGCTTGCCTTCCCTAATTTGGTCCGATATACTTGGATGTGTAGTGTCAGCGTTTGTTGCTGTCATGTCATGCCTAAGTTTACTAATCTTGCCAATGAAAAAGTAATTAAAGTAGTTGACAGTATCAGTGGGTTTTGTGATGAATGAGCCATCTGATTCAATGAATGATGGAGCAGAGTTGTCTTTTTTTCATTCTTTATATCATTTATCTTTGGTTCATAGTGTAGTTAATTTTAATTTTTATTTAGTTTAGTCACATGATGTCTTAATTTGCAGTACGTTTGCCAATCAGTTGGGCTGCCAGACATAATTGCCATACCTGTTGCCTCATCCCTCTCAACCATAACCTTTTTCAATTCCTCATCAATCCATACACTCGCATTAACATCTGCTAACCATGTGTATGTGACAAATACAATTTGATTTGATTTGAACCATACAGTTGATCAATTCCTCATCAATCCACAGGGATTTAACCGTTTTTACAGTCGTTTTCTTAGTGGCTGCGTGCTTATTAGTAACTAACTAGTTTCATAAATGCGTCAAGTGCAGCGTCTGGTTGCTCCTCATTACACACCACAGACCAGCAAATATTATTTACATCAACAACATAGGAATCACTACAAAACTTGTTGTATGACCTCTTATATACTATATTAGGCCCAGCCTGACCTCTTATATACTATATTAGGCCCAGCCTGACCTCTTTTACTCTATATTAGGCCCAGCCTGACCTCTTATACTATATATTAGGCCCAGCCTGACCTCTTATACACTATATTAGGCCCAGCCTTTGGAACTTTGGTTTTCCTAGATATGGCTACTATATTGTGATCACTACATCCGATGGATTTGGATACTGCTTTAAAGCAAATATCTGCAGGGTTAGTAAAGATGTGATCAATACATGTTAAATATTTCATTCCTGTGCTGTTTGTAACTACACTGGTAGGTTGACTGACAACCTGATCCAGGTTGCAGCCACTGGTTACAGTTGAAAGTGTTTTCTTGAGTGGGCAGCTTGATGAGAGACAGTCAATATTTAAATCACCCAGAAAATATACCTCTGTTGATATCACATGCATTATCAAGCATTTCACACATATTATCCAGATACTGACTGTTAGCACCTGGTGGTCTATAGCAGCTTCCCACCAGAATGGGCTTTAGGTGAAGCAGATGAACCTGTAGACATATTACTTCAACAGTATTTAACATGAGATAATCTCTAAGCTTTACAGGAATGTGGTTCTGAATATAGACCTCAACACCGTCTCCGTTGACATTTCTGTCTTTTCGGTAACCATGTATTGCTACCACTGTATCATCAAAGGTATTGTCTAAGTGAGTTTCAGAGATAGTCAGAACATGAATGTCATCTGTTATAAGCAAGATGTTTACTTCATGGACCTTGTTTCTTAGGCTACATATGTTAATATGAGTTATTTGTAGCACTTTTCTGTGTTGCTTGCTTGTTTTTAATGCTTTACTGGGAAGCTTATCAGAGGTAGACTTACTCATGTTATTTACATTGGAGCTGATAGTGCAGGGTGAGCTGCATAAAGTGGTCTTCCTACTATTGCACACCGCCTCAGTGCTAACAGTGTAACTCTGGTTTATAGGCTCATGATTACTGCTTACAATAGCTGTAGGATAAACAGATGTATTCGGTGCAATTAAGGGTACATACATTATATTACTTACATTGTGTTTGCCAATGTCCCTAAGATCATGTACATTTGATGCAGCATTATGACGACTCATTGTCACAACAGTAGGGATTAACTGAGCTGGTCTTGGATCATTTACCAGTCATTGTTTCAATGCAGCCTTGAAATGCGTGGACAGAGTCCAGGAGCCAAGATGATTTGGATGGACTCACTTTCCAGAAGGTGTCAAAGTTATCAATACAAGTGACTCCAGCAGAGCTACAGTAGTCTTTAAGCCAGATGTGTAATGCCAGAAGTCTGCTGAATCTTTCACACCCGGGGTGGTACTGGACCTGGAATTATTGGCCCTTTTTGGGAGTCTTTTAATGCTAAAATCAGTTCTCTAAAATCCAGGGGTTTTGCCTTGGGGACTGAGATGTTTCTCACCATAGAGCTGCCTATGATGACAGCTGGCGATGTTGAATGGGCCGGTCTCTCAGGCAGCCTCACGGTCTGATGAGGGTGGGAGCTCCGAGGATCTGAACGCGAGGTAGAAGACACCGGAGAGGGAGACAGAGCCGAGGACGAAGACGCAGGTACCTCCGGATCCGATCTTGATTGGGATGCCACCACAGACGAAGGAGCCGGAACCTCTGGATCCAGGGCGGCAAAGCTGTTTCTGGTCTGTGTCAGTTCCAGGCTCAACATCAGCCAGAGGACGCCTTCTTCGACATCCACGGCAAGTGAGGTACCTCCATGGCTGGATGATTGGGTCGAGATCTGCTCCGTTCTCCAGGGAAGGGGGATACCCTTTCGGGGATGGAACCCTTCCTCGCACCGACCAGTCGGCTGTGTAGAGCCGACACGGCGGCAAAACTTCCACCAGAACAGAGCGGCATCCGACTACTGGGGTGGAAGAAAAATAAGAAGTAGGTGGGCGTGGGTTCCCCAGTAGCTTGTGTAGGTTTGCTACTTGCTTGCTAAGAGTAGCTACGTTGATCCTGCAGTCCTCCACAAGCAGTTGCTACATTGAAAGTCAACGCGGTCCACATTGTCCCGGAACAAAGCAAAATTAACGCAGCTCCTGCAACGTTTGAAACGTTTAATAGCGGCCTCCATTTGAGACCGCCTAGCCTGCTGGGCTGTCGCGTCTCTCCCTTATACGGAATATGGCAGGATCCCAGGACAGATAGCTGCGCACAGAGCCATTTAGCCCAACAGAGCCGCAGGATTCAAAATAAAATAAAAGTATTTAAAAACACTGTCAGGTTTTAAACCAAGGTCTTTAGTTCAGGTTTCAATGTTCAACAGGTTCAGTTAGTGACAGCAGGGACAGCAGTTAGTGACAGCGGAGACGGTAGTTAGTAACAGCAGGGACAGCAGTTAGTGACCGCAGGGACGGTAGTTAGTGACAGCAAGGACAGCAGTTAGTGACAGCAGGGACAGTAGTTAGTAACAGCAGGGACAGCAGTTAGTGACAGCAGGGACGGCAGTTAGTAACAGCAGGGACAGCAGTTAGTGACAGCAGGGACAGCAGTTAGTGACAGCAGGGACAGTAGTTAGTAACAGCAGGGACAGCAGTTAGTGACAGCAGGGACAGTAGTTAGTAACAGCAGGGACAGCAGTTAGTGACAGCAGGGACAGCAGTTAGTGAGAGCAGGGACAGCAGTTAGTGAGAGCAGGGACAGTAGTTGGTGACAGCAGGGACAGAAGTTGGTGACAGCAGGGACAGAAGTTAGTGACAGAAGGGACAGCAGTTAGTGAGAGCAGGGACAGCAGTTAGTGAGAGCAGGGACAGTAGTTGGTGACAGCAGGGACAGAAGTTGGTGACAGCAGGGACAGAAGTTAGTGACAGAAGGGATAGTAGTTAGTGACTGCAGGGACATCAGTTAGTGACAGCAGTTGGTGACAGTAGGGACAGGAGTTAGTGACAGTAGGGACAGAAGTTAGTGACAGCAGTGACAGCAGTTAGTGACAGCAGTGACAGCAGTTAGTGAGAGCAGGGACAGCAGTTAGTGACAGCAGGGACAGAAGATAGTGAGAGCAGGGACAGCAGTTAGTGACAAGGGACAGAAGTTAGTGACAGCAGGGACAGAAGTTAGTGACAGCAGTTGGTGACAGCAGGGACAGGAGTTAGTGACAGTAGGGACAGGAGTTAGGGACAGCAGGGACAGGAGTTAGGGACAGCAGGGACAGAAGTTAGTGACAGCAGGGACAGAAGTTAGTGACAGCAGTGACAGCAGTTAATGAATGCAGGGACGGTAGTTAGTGACAGGAGGGACAGCAGTTAGTGACAAGGGACAGAAGTTAGTGACAGAAGGGACAGAAGTTAGTGACAGCAGGGACAGGAGTTGGTGACAGTAGGGACAGAAGTTAGTGACAGAAGGGACAATAGTTAGTGACTGCAGGGACAGCAGTTAGTAACAGCAGTTGGTGACAGCAGGGATAGGAGTTAGTGACAGCAGGGGCAGTAGTTAGTGAGAGCAGGGACATCAGTTAGGGACAGCAGGGACAGCAGTTAGGGACAGTAGTGACAGCAGTTAGTGACAGCGGGGACAGCAGTTAGTGACAGCGGGGACAGCAGTTAGTGACAGCGGGGACAGCAGTTAGTGACATGTTGCTGTTTTTAACTCCAAAGTGTTGGCACTCATGTAAAAAACGTCTTGTCAATAGGGGGGCGCTGTTTTCACTTTGGAAAAAATCGTGCCCAAATTAAACTGCCTCGTACTCTATTCTAGATCGTACAATATGCATATTATTATTACTATTGGATAGAAAACACTCTCAAGTTTCTAAAACTGTTTGAATTATATCTGTGAGTAAAACAGAACTCATTTTGCAGCAAACTTCCATATAGGAAGTGAAAAATCTGAAAACGATGCTCTGTTCCAGGGCCTGCCTATTCAATGGCCTTATATTTATCAATATGCATGCACTTCATACGCCTTCCACTAGATGTCAACAGGCAGTGGAAGGTGGAATGGGGTGTCTAGCTTGATCTGAGGCCAAACAAGAGCTTTTGGAGTGACAGGTCTGGAAATTTCTTTGTCTTCTCTGGCGGGCGAAGTACGTCGACATTGGCTTCTGAAAAGCGTTCGGTATACACGGCGGATATCTCCGGCTCTGATTTTATTTGATACATGTGATAATAACATCATAAAGTAGTTTTTTTCAACCGAGTTGTATCAGTTTATTCAACGTTTATTGGGACTTTTGGAATTTTCCGTTCTTTGCGTCAAGAGAAGATGGGCATGTTCGCGCCACATGGCTAGCTAAGGTTGCTAATTCGACAGGAGAAAAGGACATTCTAAAACCAAACAACGATTTATTCTGGACCTAGGACTCCTTGTACAAGATTCTGATGGAAGCTCAGCAAAAATAAGAACAATTTATGATGTTATTTCGTATTTCTGTGGAAAATGTTGATTCCTATTCTCTGCAGTTTTGGCGGGCGCTGTCTCGCAATAACGCAAGCTGTTTGTTATGGTAAAGTTATTTTTAAAAATCTAACACGGCGGTTGCATTAAGAACCAGTGTATCTTTCATTTGCCATACAACAAGTATTTTTATGTAAAGTTTATGATGAGTTCTTTGGTCAGATTAGGTGAGTGTCCAAAATAGCTCCGGACATTCTGGTGAATCGATGCTACATATTCACAATGTATAACCACGGTTTTCAGCTCTAAATATGCACATTTTCGAACAAAACATAAGTGTATTGTATAACCTGATGTTATAAGACTGTCATCTGATGAAGTTGGTCAAGGTTAGTGATTAATTTTATATCTTTTGCTGGTTTTTGTGAATGCTATCTATGCGGTGAATAAATGCGGTTGTGTGTTTGGCTATTGTGGTAAGCTAATATAATAGTATATTGTGTTTTCGCTGTAAAACACTTAAAATCAGAAATATTGGCTGGATTCACAAGATGTTTATCTTTCATTTGCTGTACATGTATTTTTCATAAATGTTTTATGATGAGTATTTAGGTATTTCACGTTGCTCTCTGTAATTATTCTGGCTGCTTTGGTGATATTTTTGATGGTAGCTGCAATGTAAAACTATGATTTATACCTCAAATATGCACATTTTCGAACAAAACATACATTTATTGTATAACATGTTATAAGACTGTCATCTGATGAAGTTGTTTCTTGGTTAGTGACTAATTATATCTCTATTTGGTCGGTTTTGTGATAGCTACCTATGCGGTAGAAACATGGTGAAAATATGCGGTTGAGTCTTTGGCTATTGTGGTTAGCTAATAGAAATACATATTGTGTTTTCGCTGTAAAACATTTTAAAAATCGGAAATGATGGCTGGATTCACAAGATGTTTATCTTTCATTTGCTGTATTGGACTTGTGATTTCATGATATTTATATGCTATTATTTACTTGTGGCGCTATGCTAGGCTATGCTAGTCAGCTTTTACTGATGAGGATGCTCCCGGATCCGGGATGGGTGTTAAGTAAAGGTTAAACCCCTCAGAAATTCATTTTCATTAAGAATTATTCAATCACTATCCATTTAAAGTCAATCCAAACCGAATCGTATATTTTCACAGAGAAAAATACAGATCAGTATGGCACAACCAGCATATATTGCTTCCAATCAGAACACCTTTCAGGTCGACAGCCATCCTTTATGGGCCCTGGTCAAAAGTACTGCACTGTCAAATCAAAACAAAAGTTATTCGTCTCATGCACCGAATACAACAGGTGTATGCCTTTGCTGTGAAATGCTTACTTACAATCCCTTAACCAACAAAGCCGTTTTAAGAAAGATAAGAGCTAAGAAAATATTTACTAAATAAACTCAAGCAAAAAAATGTTATAGTCACAATAAATTAACAATAACGAGGCTTTATACAGGGGGTAACGGTACAGAATCAATGTGTGGGGGTACAGGTTAGTCGAGGTAATTGAGGTAATATGTACACGTAGGTAGGGATAAAGTGACTATACATAGATAATAAACAGTGAGGTGTGGCAGCGTAAAAAAAGGGGGGGGGGGGGCAATGCAAATAGTTTGGGAAGCCATTTGGTATTATGGCTTGGGAGTAGAAGCTGTTAAGAAGCCTCTTGGACCTAGACTTGGTGCTCCGGTTCCGCTTGCCTTGCGGTAGCTGAGAGAACAGTCTATGACTCGGGTGGCTGGAGTCTTTGGCAATATTTAGGGCCGCCCTCTGACACCACCTGGTATAGAGGTCCTGGATGGCAAGAAGCTTGGCCCCAGTGATGTACTGGGCCGTACGCACTACCCTCTGTAGTGCCTTGCAGTCGGAGGCCGAGCAGTTGCCTAATCAGGCAGTGATGCAACCAGTCAGGATGCACTCGATAGTGCAGCTGTATAACTTTTTGAGGACCCATGCCAAATCTTTTCAGTCTCCTGAGGGGGAAGAGGCATTTTCGTGCCCTCTTCACAACTGTCTTGGTGTGTTTGGACCATGATAGTTTGTTGGTGATGCAGAAACCAAGGAACTTGAAGCTCTCAACCTGCTCACCTACAGCCCCGTCGATGAGAATCGGGGTGTGCTCAGCCCTCCTTTTTCTGTCGTCCACGATCATCTCCTTTGTCTTGATCATGTTGAGGGAGAGGTTGTTGTTGTCTCTGACCTCCTTCCTATCGGCTGTCTCATTTTTGTCGGTGATCAGGCCTACCGCCGTTGTGTCGTCAGCAAACTTAATAATGTTGTTGGAGTCGTGCTTGGCCTTGCAGTCATGGGTAAACAGGCAGTAAAGGAGGGGACTAAGGACCCACCCTTGAGGGTCCCCCGTGTTGAGGATCAGCGTGGCAGATATGTTGTTACCTACCCTTATCACCTGGGGCAGCCCGTCAGGAAGTCCAGGATCCAGTTGCAGAGGAAGGTGTTTACCCCCAGGGTCCTTAGCTTAGTGATGAGCTTTGAGGGCACTATGGTGTTGAACACTGAGCTGTATTCAATGAACAGCATTCTCATGTAGGTGTTCCTTTTGTACATGTGGGAAAGGGCAGTGTAGAGCGCAATAGAGATGGCGTCATCTGTGGATCTGTTGGGGCGGTATGCACATTGGAGTGGGTCTAGGGTTTCTGGGATGATGGCGTGGATGTGAGCCATGACCAGCCTTTCAAAGCACTTCATGGCTACAGACGTGAGTGCTACGGGTCGGTAGTCATTTAGGCAGGTTCCATTTGTGTTCTTAGGCACGGGGACTATGGTGGTCTGCTTGAAACATGTTGGTATTACAGACTCGTTCAGGGACAGGGTGAAAACACTTGTACACGTCCTGGTAATCCGTCTGGCCTTGCGGCCTTGTGAATGTTGACCTGTGTAAAGGTCTTGCTCACATCGGCGACTGAGAGCGTGATTGCACATTCGTCCGGAACAGCTGGTGCTCTCATGCATGCTTCAGTGTTGCTTGCCTCGAAGCCCGCATAGAAGTAATTTAGCTCATCTGGTAGGCTCGAGTCTCTGGGCAGCTCACGACTGGGCTTCTCTTTGAAGTCCATAATATTTTTCTAGCCCTGCCCCATCCGCCGAGCATCAACAGGACTAAGATTCAATCTTAGTCCTGCATTGACGCTTTGCCTGTTTGATGGTTCATCAGAGGGCATATCAGAGGGCATGTTGTCTGTAATCCATGGCTTCTGGTTGGGGTATGTACGTACAGTCACTGTGGGGACAACATCGGCGATGCACTTATTGATGAAGCTGGTGACTGATGTGGAATACTCCTCAATGACATTGGATGAATCCTGAAACATGTATAGGGAATGTGGGACTCCCCTCACTCAGTAGAACAGCCTGCGGCATGGAGTGTTTGACAGCTCAGGAGTTAATGCCCTCTTCATACACAGTATGAAGCACAGTACACTCAGTATGGAAATACATGACAGAGATAACAACACTATTAGCAGTCTATAATGACAGAGATAACAACACTATTAGCAGTCTATAATGACAGAGATAACAACACTATTAGCAGTCTATAATGACAGAGATAACAACACTATTAGCAGTCTATAATGACAGAGATAACAACACTATTAGCAGTCTATAATGACAGAGATAACAACACTATTAGCAGTCTATAATGACAGAGATAACAACACTATTAGCAGTCTATAATGACAGAGATAACAACACTATTAGCAGTCTATAATGACACTAATATTTATTCAACCTTTTAGGAGCCGTTTATCAGGAAGCGCTGAAAACTTTCCACCGGATACGTCCCAAATGGCAGTGGCTTAGTGGCAGTGGCTTAGTGGCAGTGGCAGTGGCTCAGTGGCAGTGGCTTAGTGGCAGTGGCCTAGTGGCAGTGGCCTAGTGGCAGTGGCCTAGTGGCAGTGGCCTAGTGGCAGTGGCCTAGTGGCAGTGGCTTAGTGGCAGTGGCTTAGGAGGCAGTGGCCTAGTGGCAGTGGCCTAGTGGCAGTGGCTCAGTGGCAGTGGCCTAGTGGCAGTGGCCTAGTGGCAGTGGCTTAGGAGGCAGTGGCTTAGGAGGCAGTGGCTTAGGAGGCAGTGGCTTAGTGGCAGTGGCTTAGTGGCAGTGGCTTAGGAGGGAGTGGCTTAGGAGGGAGTGGCTTAGGAGGGAGTGGCTTAGGAGGCAGTGGCTTAGTGTCAGTGGCCTAGTGGCAGTGGCCTAGTGGCAGTGGCTTAGTGACAGTGGCCTAGTAGCAGTGGCTTAGTGGCAGTGGCTTAGTGGCAGTGGCTTAGTGGCAGTGGCTTAGTGGCAGTGGCTTAGTGGCAGTGGCGTAGGAGGCAGTGGCTTAGGAGGCAGTGGCTTAGTGGCAGTGGCCTAGTGTGGCGGAGTGGCCTAGTGGCAGTGGCCTAGTGGCAGTGGCTTAGTGGCAGTGGCCTAGTGTGGCGGAGTGGCCTAGTGGCAGTGGCCTAGTGGCAGTGGCCTAGTGGCAGTGGCCTAGTGACAGTGGCTTAGTGACAGTGGCCTAGTGTGGCGGAGTGGCCTAGTGGCAGTGGCCTAGTGGCAGTGGCCTAGTGGCAGTGGCTTAGTGGCAGTGGCCTAGTGACAGTGGCTTAGTGACAGTGGCTTAGTGGCAGTGGCCTAGTGGCAGTGGCCTAGTGGCAGTGGCCTAGTGGCAGTGGCCTAGTGGCAGTGGCCTAGTGGCAGTGGCCTAGTGGCAGTGGCCTAGTGGCAGTGGCCTAGTGACAGTGGCTTAGTGACAGTGGCTTAGTGACAGTGGCTTAGTGGCAGTGGCCTAGTGTGGCGGAGTGGCCTAGTGGCAGTGGCCTAGTGGCAGTGGCCTAGTGGCAGTGGCCTAGTGGCAGTGGCCTAGTGACAGTGGCTTAGTGGCAGTGGCCTAGTGTGGCGGAGTGGCCTAGTGGCAGTGGCCTAGTGGCAGTGGCCTAGTGGCAGTGGCCTAGTGGCAGTGGCCTAGTGGCAGTGGCCTAGTGACAGTGGCTTAGTGACAGTGGCCTAGTGTGGCGGAGTGGCCTAGTGGCAGTGGCCTAGTGGCAGTGGCCTAGTGGCAGTGGCTTAGTGGCAGTGGCCTAGTGACAGTGGCTTAGTGACAGTGGCTTAGTGGCAGTGGCTTAGTGACAGTGGCCTAGTGACAGTGGCCTAGTGGCAGTGGCTTAGTGGCAGTGGCCTAGTGGCAGTGGCTTAGTGGCAGTGGCCTAGTGGCAGTGGCCTAGTGGCAGTGGCCTAGTGGCAGTGGCCTAGTGACAGTGGCTTAGTGACAGTGGCTTAGTGACAGTGGCTTAGTGACAGTGGCCTAGTGGCTTAGTGGCAGTGGCTTAGTGGCAGTGGCCTAGTGGCTTAGTGGCAGTGGCCTAGTGACAGTGGCCTAGTGGCTTAGTGACAGTGGCTTAGTGACAGTGGCCTAGTGTGGCGGAGTGGCCTAGTGGCAGTGGCTTAGTGGCAGTAGCTTAGTGGCAGTGGCCTAGTGGCAGTGGCCTAGTGGCAGTGGCCTAGTGGCAGTGGCTTAGTGGCAGTGGCCTAGATGATGGACAGTTCTATACAACATGATGGACAGTTCTATATAATATGATGGACAGTTCTATACAACATGATGGACAGTTCTATACAACATGATGATGGACAGTTCTATACAACATGATGGACAGTTCTATACAACATGATGGACAGTTCTATATAACATGATGGACAGTTCTATATAACATGATGGACAGTTCTATATAACATGATGGACAGTTCTATACAACATGATGATGGACAGTTCTATATAACATGATGATGGACAGTTCTATATAACATGATGATGGACAGTTCTATATAACATGATGATGGACAGTTCTATATAACATGATGATGGACAGTTCTATATAACATGATGATGGACAGTTCTATATAACATGATGGACAGTTCTATACAACATGATGATGGACAGTTCTATACAACATGATGGACAGTTCTATACAACATGATGATGGACAGTTCTATACAACATGATGATGGACAGTTCTATACAACATGATGGACAGTTCTATATAACATGATGGACAGTTCTATATAACATGATGGACAGTTCTATATAACATGATGGACAGTTCTATATAACATGATGGACAGTTCTATACAACATGATGGACAGTTCTATACAACATGATGGACAGTTCTATATAACATGATGATGGACAGTTCTATATAACATGATGATGGACAGTTCTATATAACATGATGATGGACAGTTCTATATAACATGATGATGGACAGTTCTATATAACATGATGATGGACAGTTCTATATAACATGATGATGGACAGTTCTATATAACATGATGATGGACAGTTCTATACAACATGATGGACAGTTCTATATAACATGATGATGGACAGTTCTATACAACATGATGGACAGTTCTATATAACATGATGATGGACAGTTCTATACAACATGATGGACAGTTCTATATAACATGATGATGGACAGTTCTATACAACATGATGGACAGTTCTATACAACATGATGGACAGTTCTATATAACATGATGATGGACAATTCTATTAAACATGATGGACAGTTCTATATAACATGATGATGGACAGTTCTATACAACATGATGGACAGTTCTATACAACATGATTGACAGTTCTATATAACACGATGATGGACAGTTCTATACAACATGATGGACAGTTCTATATAACATGATGATGGACAGTTCTATATAATATGATGATGGACAGTTCTATATAACATGATGGACAGTTCTATATAACATGATGGACAGTTCTATATAACATGATGGACAGTTCTATATAACATGATGGACAGTTCTATACAACATGATGGACAGTTCTATATAACATGATGATGGACAGTTCTATATAACATGATGGACAGTTCTATATAACATGATGGACAGTTCTATATAACATGATGGACAGTTCTATATAACATGATGATGGACAGTTCTATATAACATGATGATGGACAGTTCTATATAACATGATGGACAGTTCTATACAACATGATGGACAGTTCTATATAACATGATGATGGACAGTTCTATACAACATGATGGACAGTTCTATATAACATGATGATGGACAGTTCTATATAACATGATGATGGACAGTTCTATACAACATGATGGACAGTTCTATACAACATGATGGACAGTTCTATACAACATGATGATGGACAATTCTATTAAACATGATGGACAGTTCTATATAACATGATGATGGACAGTTCTATACAACATGATGGACAGTTCTATACAACATGATTGACAGTTCTATATAACACGATGATGGACAGTTCTATACAACATGATGGTCAGTTCTATATAACATGATGATGGACAGTTCTATATAATATGATGATGGACAGTTCTATATAACATGATGATGGACAGTTCTATATAACATGATGATGGACAGTTCTATACAACATGATGGACAGTTCTATATAATATGATGATGGACAGTTCTATATAATATGATGATGGACAGTTCTATATAATATGATGATGGACAGTTCTATATAACATGATGATGGACAGTTCTATATAACATGATGGACAGTTCTATATAACATGATGATGGACAGTTCTATATAACATGATGGACAGTTCTATACAACATGATGGACAGTTCTATATAACATGATGATGGACAGTTCTATTTAACATGATGGACAGTTCTATATAACATGATGGACAGTTCTATATAACATGATGATGGACAGTTCTATATAACATGATGATGGACAGTTCTATACAACATGATGGACAGTTCTATATAACATGATGATGGACAATTCTATTAAACATGATGGACAGTTCTATATAACATGATGATGGACAGTTCTATATAACATGATGGACAGTTCTATACAACATGATGATGGACAGTTCTATACAACATGATGGACAGTTCTATACAACATGATTGACAGTTCTATATAACACGATGATGGACAGTTCTATACAACATGATGGTCAGTTCTATATAACAAGATGATGGACAGTTCTATATAATATGATGATGGACAGTTCTATATAACATGATGATGGACAGTTCTATACAACATGATTGACAGTTCTATATAACACGATGATGGACAGTTCTATACAACATGATGGTCAGTTCTATATAACAAGATGATGGACAGTTCTATATAATATGATGATGGACAGTTCTATATAATATGATGATGGACAGTTCTATATAACATGATGATGGACAGTTCTATACAACATGATGGACAGTTCTATACAACATGATGGACAGTTCTATATAATATGATGATGGACAGTTCTATATAATATGATGGACAGTTCTATATAACATGATGATGGACAGTTCTATACAACATGATGGACAGTTCTATATAACATGATGATGGACAGTTCTATATAACATGATGGACAGTTCTATATAACATGATGATGGACAGTTCTATACAACATGATGGACAGTTCTATATAACATGATGATGGACAGTTCTATATAACATGATGGACAGTTCTATATAACATGATGATGGACAGTTCTATACAACATGATGGACAGTTCTATATAACATGATGATGGACAGTTCTATACAACATGATGGACAGTTCTATATAACATGATGATGGACAGTTCTATATAATATGATGATGGACAGTTCTATATAATATGATGATGGACAGTTCTATACAACATGATGATGGACAGTTCTATACAACATGATGGACAGTTCTATACAACATGATGGACAGTTCTATATAATATGATGATGGACAGTTCTATATAATATGATGATGGACAGTTCTATATAACATGATGATGGACAGTTCTATATAATATGATGATGGACAGTTCTATATAACATGATGATGGACAGTTCTATATAACATGATGATGGACAGTTCTATATAATATCATGATAGACAGTTCTATATAACATGATGATGGACAGTTCTATACAACATGATGATGGACAGTTCTATATAATATGATGATGGACAGTTCTATATAACATGATGATGGACAGTTCTATATAATATGATGATGGACAGTTCTATACAACATGGACAGTTCTATACAACATGATTGACAGTTCTATATAATATGATGGACAGTTCTATGTGATATGATGATGGACAGTTCTATATAATATGATGATGGACAGTTCTATATAACATGATGATGGACAGTTCTATATAACATGATGATGGACAGTTCTATATAACATGATGATGGACAGTTCTATACAACATGATGATGAACAGTTCTATATAACATGATGGACAGTTCTATACAACATGATGGACAGTTCTATATAACATGATGGACAGTTCTATATAACATGATGGACAATTCTATATAACATGATGGACAGTTCTATACAACATGATGGACAGTTCTACACGACATGATGATGGACAGTTCTATATAACATGATGGACAGTTCTATATAATATGATGGACAGTTCTATACAACATGATGATGGACAGTTCTATATAACATGATGGACAGTTCTATACGACATGATGATGGACAGTTCTATATAACATGATGATGGACAGTTCTATAAAACATGATGATGGACAGTTCTATACAACATGATGGACAGTTCTATACAACATGATGGACAGTTCTATATAACATGATGATGGACAGTTCTATACAACATGATGGACAGTTCTATATAACATGATGATGGACAGTTCTATATAATATGATGATGGACAGTTCTATATAATATGATGGACAGTTCTATATAACATGATGATGGACAGTTCTATATAATATGATGATGGACAGTTCTATATAATATGATGGACAGTTCTATATAACATGATGATGGACAGTTCTATATAACATGATGATGGACAGTTCTATACAACATGATGGACAGTTCTATATAATATGATGGACAGTTCTATGTGATATGATGATGGACAGTTCTATATAATATGATGATGGACAGTTCTATATAATATGATGATGGACAGTTCTATATAACATGATGGACAGTTCTATACAACATGATGGACAGTTCTATATAACATGATGGACAGTTCTATATAACATGATGGACAGTTCTATATAACATGATGGACAGTTCTATACAACATGATGATGGACAGTTCTATACGACATGATGATGGACAGTTCTATATAACATGATGGACAGTTCTATACAACATGATGGACAGTTCTATATAACATGATGGACAGTTCTATACAACATGATGATGGACAGTTCTATATAACATGATGATGGACAGTTCTATAAAACATGATGATGGACAGTTCTATACAACATGATGGACAGTGATGGACGTTTCTATACAACTGATGGACAAGTTCTATACAACATGATGGACAGTTCTTATAATATGATGGACAGTTCTATGTGATATATTATGGACGTTCTATATAACATGAGATGGACAGTTCTATATACATGATGATGGACAGTTCTATACAACATGATGATGAACAGTTCTATAAACTGATGGACATTTCTAAATAACATGATGGACAGTTCTATACAACATGATGATGACAGTTCTATACAACATGATGGACAATTCTATATAACATGATGGACAGTTCTATACAACATGAATGAAGGACAGTTCTATATAACAGGATGGACAGTTCTATAACACATGATGATGACAGTTCTATATAACATGATGACAGTTCTATATAACATGATGGACAGTTCTATATAACATGATGGACAGTTCTATACAACATGATGGACAGTTCTATACACATGATTGACATTCTATATAACAATGATGGACAGTTCTATATAACATGATGGACAGTTCTATACAACATGATGGACAGTTTCTATATAACATGATGATGGACAGTTCTATTTAACATGATGGACAGTTCTATATAACATGATGGACAGTTCTATATAACATGATGTGGACAGTTCTATATAACATATGATGGACAGTTCTATACAACATGATGGACAGTTTCTATATAACATGATGATGGACAGTTCTATACAACATGATGTGCTAGTTCTATATAACATGATGATGGACAGTTCTATACAACATGATGGACAGTTCTATAACAACTGATGGACATTTTCTATATACATGATGATGGACAATTCTATTAACAGATGGACAGTTCTATTAACATGATGATGGACAGTTTCTATACAACATGATGGACAGTTCTATATAACATATGGACAGTTCTATATACATGATGATGGACATTTCTATTTAACATGATGGACAGTTCTATATAACATGATGAGGACAGTTCTATATAACATGATATGACAGTTCTATATAACATGATGATGGACAGTTCTATACAACATGATGGACAGTTTCTATATCACATGATGATGGACAATTCTATTAACATGATGGACAGTTCTATATAACATGATGATGGACAGTTCTATATACACAATGATGGACAGTTCTATAAACATGATGATGGACAGTTCTATACAACATGATGGACAGTTCTATACAACATGATTGACAGTTCTATATAACAAGATGATGGACAGTTCTATATAACACGATGATGGACAGTTCTATACAACATGATGGTCAGTTCTATATAACAAGATGATGGACAGTTCTATATAACTGATGATGGACAGTTCTATATAATATGAGATGGACAGTTCTATACAACATGATGGACAGTTCTATATAACACTGATGATGGACAGTTCTATACAACATGATGGTCAGTTCATATAACAAGATGATGGAAGTTCTTATAATATGATGATGGACAGTTCTATATAACATGATGATGGACATTTCTATATAACATGATGATGGACAGTTCTATATACCATGATGATGGACAGTTCTATAACATATGGACAGTTCTATAAACATGATGATGGACAGTTCTATATAACATGATGATGGACAGTTCTATACATGATGACAGTTCTATATAACATGATGATGGACAGTTCTATATAACATGATGGACAGTTCTATATAACATGATGATGGACAGTTCTATACAACATGATGGACAGTTCTATACAACATGATGGACAGTTCTATATAACATGATGATGGACAGTTCTATAACATAATGGACGTCTATATAACATGATGATGGACAGTTCTATACTACATGATGGACAGTTCTATATAACATGATGATGGACAGTTCTATATAATATGATGATGGACAGTTCTATATAATATGATGGACAGGTCTATACACCATGATGATGGACAGTTCTATACAACATGGACAGTTCTATACAACATGATTGACAGTTCTATATAATATGATGGACAGGTCTATACACCATGATGATGGACAGTTCTATACAACATGGACAGTTCTATACAACATGATTGACAGTTCTATATAATATGATGGACAGTTCTATGTCATATGATGATGACAGTTTCATATATTGATGATGCAGTTTCTATATAACATGATGATGGCAGTTCTATAAACATGATGATGGACTTTCTATAACAACATGATGATGGACAGTTTCATAACAAACATGATGATGAACAGTTCTATATAACATGATGGACAGTTCTTATACAACATGATGGACAGTTCTATATAACTGATGGACAGTTCTATACAACATGATGGACAGTTTTCTACCGACATGATGATGGACAGTTCTATATAACATGATGGACAGTTCTATATAATATGATGGACATTCTATACAACTGATGAGGACAGTTCTATATAACATGATGGACAGTTCTATATAACATGATGGACAGTTCTATTACAATGATGATGGACAGTTCTATATAACATGATGATGGACAGTTCTATAAAACATGATGATGGACATTTTCTATCAACATGATGGACAGTTCTATACAACATGATGGGACAGTTCTATAAACAATGAGGACAGTTCTATAAAATGATGGACAGTTTCTATATAACATATGATGGACAGTTCTATATAAATAGAATGATGGACAGTTCTATATATATGATGATGACATTCTATATACTATGATGATGGACAGTTCTATATAACATGATGATGGACATTTCTATATAATATGATGATGGACAGTTCTATATAAATGATGATGGACAGTTCTATATACATGATGATGGACATTTCTATATAACTGATGATGGCAGTTCTATACAACATGATGGACAGTTCTATACAATATATGACATTCTATGTGATATATGATGGACATTCTATATATATGATGATGGACAGTTCTTATATATGATGATGGACAGTTTCTTATAACATGATGGACGTTCTATACAACATGATGGACAGTTCTATATAACAGGATGGACAATTCTATATAACTTATGGACAGTTCTATACAACATGATGATGGACATTCTATATAACATGATGGACAGTTCTAAGACATATGATGGACAGTTCTATATACATGATAGACGTTCTATATAATATGATGGACAGTTTCTATACACATGAATGATGGACAGTTCTATATAACATGATGGACAGTTCTATATAACATGATGGACAGTTCTATACGACATGATGATGACAGTTCTATATAACATGATGATGGACGTTCTATAAACATTGATGATGGACAGTTCTATAACATGAAGGACAGTTCATAACATGATGGACAGTTCTATATAACATGATGAATGGACCGTTCTATACAACATGATGGACAGTTCTATACAACATGATGGACAGTTCTATACACTAATGGACAGTTCTATATAATATGATGATGGACAGTTCTATATAAAGAATGACAGTTCTTATAACATGATGATGGACAGTTCTTATACAACTGATGGACAGTTCTATAAACATGATGATGGACAGTTCTATATAACATGATGGACAGTTCTATATAACACAATGATGGACAGTTCTATACAACATGATGGACAGTTCTATATAACATGATGATGGACAGTTCTATATAACATGATGGACAGTTCTATACAAAAAATGAATGATGGACAGTTCTATACACATGATGGACAGTTCTATACAACATGATGGACATTCTTATACATGATGAGGCCAGTTCTATATAATATGATGATGGACAGTTCTATATAATATGATGATGGACAGTTCTATATAACATGATGATGGACAGTTCTATACAACATGATGGACAGTTCTATAATACATGATGATGGACAGTTCTATATAACATGATGGACAGTTCTATATAACATGATGATGGACAGTTCTATACAACATGATGGACAGTTCTATATAACATGATGGACAGTTCTATACAACATGATGACAGTTCTATACAAAATGATGATGACAGTTCTATACAACATGATGGACAGTTCTATACAACATGATGGACAGTTTTATATAACATGAGGATGGACAGTTCTATATAAACTGATGGACAGTTCTATATAATATATGATGGACAGTTCTATATAACATGATGATGGACAGTTCTATACAACATGATGGACAGTTCTATATATATGATGATGGACAGTTCAATATAATATGATGAGGACAGTTCTATATAACATGATGAGGACAGTTCTATACACATGATTGACAGTTCTATACAACATGATGCAGTTCTAGGTATGATGATGGACAGTTCTATATACATGATGGACAGTTCTATATAACATGACGATGGACTGTTCTATACAACATGATGGACAGTTCTATATAACATGATGGACAGTTCTATATAACATGATGACAGTTCTATACAACATGATGGACAGTTCTATACAACTGATGGACAATTCTATATAACATGATGGACAGTTTTCTATACACAATATGATGACATTTATAAACAGGATGGACAGTTCTATACGACATGATGATGGCAGTTCTATATAACATGTGGACAGTTCTATACAACATGATGATGGACAGTTCTATATAACATGATGGACAGTTCTATATAACATGATGGACAGTTCATATAAACATGATGATGGACAGTTCTATAAAACTGATGATGGACAGTTCTATACAACATGATGGACAGTTCTATATAACATGATATGGACAGTTCTATACAACATGATGGACAGTTCTATATAACATAGATGGGACAGTTCTATATAATATGATGACAGTTCTATACAACATGATGATGAACAGTTCTATACAACATGAGGGACAGTTCTAATAATACATGATGATGGACAGTTCTATATAAATTGATGGACAGTTCTATATAACATGATGATGGACAGTTCTATACAACATGATGGACAGTTCTATATAACATGATGATGGACAGTTCTATATAACATGATGGACAGTTCTATACAAAATGATGATGGACAGTTCTATACAACATGATGGACAGTTCTATACAACATGATGGACAGTTCTATACAACATGATGGACAGTTCTATATAATATGATGATGGACAGTTCTATATAACATGATGATGGACAGTTCTATACAACATGATGATGGACAGTTTCTATATAATATGATGATGGACAGTTCTATATAACATGATGATGGACAGTTCATATAACATGATGATGGACTTTCTATATAAACATGATAGACAGTTCTATATAAACATGATGATGGACAGTTCTATACAGCATGATGATGGACATTTCTATATAATGATGAGACAGTTCTATATAACTGATGATGGACAGTTCTATATAACATGATGATGACAGTTCTATAATAATATCACATGATGGCAGTTCTATATAACATGATGGACAGTTCTTCTATACAGCATTATGATGACGTTCTATATAAATGATGATGGACAGTTCTATATAACATGATGATGGACAGTTCTATACAACATGATGGACAGTTCTATACAACATGATGGACAGTTTTCATATATATGATGGACAGTTCTTTATATGATGATGGACAGTTCTATATATAGATGATGGACAGTCTATATAACATGATGATGGACAGTTCTATTAAACATGATGATGGACAGTTCTATATAACATGATGGACAGTTCTATATAACATGAATTCTAGACAGTTCTATATAACATGAATGGACAATTTTGATATACCGATGAGACAGTTCTATACACATGATGATGGACAGTTCTATATAACATGAATGGACAGTTTCTTACACATGATGATGACAGTTCATATAACATGATGGGACAGTTTCTAAATAACATGATGGACAGTTTCTTATCAACATATGGACATTTTATATAACATGATGGACAGTCTATAAACATGATGATGGACATTTCTATACAAATAACATGATGGACAGTTCTATACAACATGATGATGGACAGTTCTATATAACATGATGGACAGTTCTATATCAACAGTGATGGACAGTCTATACAATGTGATGGACAGTTCTATATAGC
>NW_024061571.1:88461-113100 GCF_016432855.1 Salvelinus namaycush
GGATAAATACATGATGATGGACAGTTCTATATAACATGATGAGGACAGTTTATATAACATGATGATGGACAGTTCATAACAACATGATGATGGACAGTTCTATATAACATGATGGACAGTTTATATAACATGATGGACAGTTATATCTAACATGATGGACATCTATAGAAACATAGTATGGACAGTTCTATACAACATGATGATGGAAGTTTATATACACATGATGGCGACTGTTCTATATAAATAACTGATGGACAGTTCTATAATAACATGATGGACAGGTTCTATATAACATGATGGACAGTTCTATATCAATGATGGCACAGTTTCTATACAACATGAGATGGACAGTTTTAAATAACATGATGGACAGTTCTATATAAATGAGGACAGTCAGTTCTATATAACATGATGATGGACAGTTTCTATTAACATGATGATGGACAGTTCTATATAAACTGTGATGGACAGTTCATACTAACATGATGATGTATGGACAGTTCTATCAACATGATGGACATTCTATATAACATGATGATGGACAGTTCTATACAACATGATGATCGACAGTTCTATATAACATGATGGACAGTTCTATATACCGTGATGATGGACAGTTCTATATAACATGATAGACAGTTCTATATAACATGATGGACAGTTCTATATAACATGATGGACAGTTCTATATAACATGATGGACAGTTCTATACAACATGATGATGGACAGTTCTATATAACATGATGGACAGTTCTATATAACATGATGGACAGTTCTATATAACATGATGGACAGTTCTATATAACATGATGGACAGTTCTATATAACATGATGGACAGTTCTATATACATGATGGACAGTTCTATATAACATGATGGACAGTCTATATAACATGATGAGACAGTTCTATATAACATGATGGACAGTTCTATATAACATGATGGACAGTTCTATATAACATGATGAGGACAGTTCTATATAACATGATGGACAGTTCTATATAACATGATATGACAGTCTATATAAACATGATGGACAGTTCTATATAACATGATGGACAGTTCTATAAAACATGATGGACAGTTCTATATAACATGATTGGACAGTTCTATAAACATGATGATGGACAGTTCTAAATACATGATGGACAGTTCTATATAACATGATGATGGACAGTTCTATATAACATGATGAGGACAGTTCTATATAACATGATGGACAGTTCTATATAACATGATGATGGACAGTTTCTATATCACATGATGATGGACAGTTCTATACAACATGGATGGACAGTTCTATACAACATGATGATGGACAGTTCTATACAACATGTGATGGACAGTTCTATATAAACATGATGGACAGTTCCTATACAACATGATGATGGACAGTTCATATCTAACATGATGACGACAGTTCTATATAACATGATGGACAGTTCTATATACGTGATGATGGACAGTCTATATAACATGATAGACAGTTCTATATAACATGATGGACAGTTCTATATAACGTGATGGACAGTTCTATATAACATGATGGACAGTTCTATATAACATGATGGACAGTTCTATATAACATGATGGACAGTTCTATACAATATGATGGACAGTTCTATATAACATGATGGACAGTTCTATACATGTATGACAAGTTCTATATAACATGATGGACAGTTCTATACAACATGATGGACAGTTCTATATAACATGATGGACAGTTCTATATAACATGATGGACAGTTCTATACAACATGATGATGGACAGTTCTATATAACATGATGGACAGTTCTATATAACATGATGGACAGTTCTATAAAACATGATGATGGACAGTTCTATATAACATGATGGACAGTTCTATACAACATGATGATGGACAGTTCTATATAACATGATGGACAGTTCTATACAACATGATGATGGACAGTTCTATATAACATGATGATGGACAGTTCTATATAACATGATGATGGACAGTTCTATATAACATGATGGACAGTTCTATATAACATGATGGACAGTTCTATACAACATGATGGACAGTTCTATATAACATGATGGACAATTCTATATAACATGATGGACAGTTCTATACAATATGATGGACAGTTCTATATAACATGATGGACAGTTCTATATAACATGATGGACAGTTCTATACATCATGATGATGGGCAGTTCTATACAACATGATGATGGACAGTTCTAACTAACATGATGGACAGTTTATATAAACATGATGATGGACAGTTCTATATAACATGATGATGGACAGTTCTATACAACATGATGGACAGTTCTATACAACATGATGATGGACAGTTCTATATAACATGATGGACAATTCTATATAACATGATGATGGACAGTTCTTTATAACATGATGATGGACAGTTCTATATACATGATGGACAGTTCTATATAACATGATGGACTGTTCTATATAACATGATGGACAGTTCTATATAACATGATGATGGACAGTTATATCCAACATGATGATGGACAGTTATATCCAACATGATGATGGACAGTTCTATATAACATGATGATGGACAGTTCTATATAACATGATGGACAGTTCTATATAACATGATGATGGACAGTTCTATATAACATGATGGACAGTTCTATATAACATGATGGACAGTTCTATATAACATGATGATGGACAGTTCTATATAACATGATGGACAGTTCTATATAACATGATGATGGACAGTTCTATACAACATGATGATGGACAGTTCTATATAACATGATGGACAGTTCTATATACCGTGATGATGGACAGTTCTATATAACATGATAGACAGTTCTATATACCGTGATGATGGACAGTTCTATATAACATGATAGACAGTTCTATATAACATGATGGACAGTTCTATATAACGTGATGGACAGTTCTATATAACATGATGGACAGTTCTATATAACATGATGGACAGTTCTATACAACATGATGGACAGTTCTATACAACATGATGATGGACAGTTCTATATAACATGATGGACAGTTCTATATAACATGATGGACAGTTCTATATAACATGATGGACAATTCTATATAACATGATGGACAGTTCTATACAACATGATGATGGAGAGTTCTATATAACATGATGGACAGTTCTATACAATATGATGGACAGTTCTATATAACATGATGGACAGTTCTATATAACATGATGGACAGTTCTATACATCATGATGATGGGCAGTTCTATATAACATGATGGACAGTTCAATACAACATGATGATGGACAGTTCTATATAACATGATGGACAGTTCTATATAATATGATGGACAGTTCTATATAACATGATGGACAGTTCTATATAACATGATGGACAGTTCTATACAACATGATGATGGACAGTTCTAAATAACATGATGGACAGTTCTATATAACATGATGATGGACAGTTCAATACAACATGATGATTGACAGTTCTATACAACATGATGGACAATTCTATATAACATGATGATGGACAGTTCTATACAACATGATGATGGACAGTTCTATATAACATGATGGACAGTTCTATATACCGTGATGATGGACAGTTCTATATACCGTGATGATGGACAGTTCTATATAACATGATGGACAGTTCTATATAACATGATGGACAGTTCTATATAACATGATGGACAGTTCTATATAATGTGATGATGGACAGTTCTATAAAACATGATGATGGACAGTTCTATATAACATGATGGACAGTTCTATATAACATGATGGACAGTTCTATATAACATGATGAAGGACAGTTCTATATAACATGATGGACAGTTCTATATAACATGACGGACAGTTCTATATAACATGACGTACAGTTCTATATAACATGATGTACAGTTCTATATAACATGATGATGGACAGTTCTATAAAACATGATGATGGACAGTTCTATATAACATGATGGACAGTTCTATATAACATGATGAAGGACAGTTCTATATAACATGATGGACAGTTCTATATAACATGACGTACAGTTCTATATAACATGATGATGGACAGTTCTATATAACATGATGATGGACAGTTCTATATAACATGATGATGGACAGTTATATCCAACATGATGATGGACAGTTCTATATAACATGATGATGGACAGTTCTATATAACATGATGGACAGTTCTATATAACATGATGATGGACAGTTCTATATAACATGATGGACAGTTCTATATAACATGATGGACAGTTCTATACAACATGATGGACAGTTCTATATAACATGATGGACAGTTCTATACAACATGATGGACAGTTCTATATAACATGATGGACAGTTCTATATAACATGATGGACAGTTCTATATAACATGATGATGGACAGTTCTATAAAACATGATGATGGACAGTTCTATAAAACATGATGATGGACAGTTCTATATAACATGATGATGGACAGTTCTATATAACATGACGATGGACAGTTCTATACAACATGATGATGGACAGTTCTATATAACATGATGGACAGTTCTATATAACATGATGGACAGTTCTATATAACATGATGGACAATTCTATATAACATGATGGACAGTTCTATACAACATGATGATGGAGAGTTCTATATAACATGATGGACAGTTCTATACAATATGATGGACAGTTCTATATAACATGATGGACAGTTCTATATAACATGATGGACAGTTCTATACATCATGATGATGGGCAGTTCTATACAACATGATGATGGACAGTTCTAAATAACATGATGGACAGTTCTATATAACATGATGGACAGTTCTATATAACATGATGATGGACAGTTCTATATAACATGATGATGGACAGTTCTATATAACATGATGGACAGTTCAATACAACATGATGATGGACAGTTCTATACAACATGATGGACAATTCTATATAACATGATGATGGACAGTTCTATACAACATGATGATGGACAGTTCTATATAACATGATGGACAGTTCTATATAACATGATGGACAGTTCTATATACCGTGATGATGGACAGTTCTATATAACATGATGGACAGTTCTATATAACATGATGGACAGTTCTATATAACGTGATGGACAGTTCTATATAACATGATGGACAGTTCTATATAACATGATGGACAGTTCTATACAACATGATGATGGACAGTTCTATATAACATGATGGACAGTTCTATATAACATGATGGACAGTTCTATATAACATGATGATGGACAGTTCTATATAACATGATGATTGACAGTTCTATACAATATGATGGACAGTTCTATATAACATGATGGACAGTTCTATATAACATGATGGACAGTTCTATATAACATGATGGACAGTTCTATATAACATGATGGACAGTTCTATATAACATGATGGACAGTTCTATATAACATGATGGACAGTTCTATATAACATGATGGACAGTTCTATATAACATGATGAAGGACAGTTCTATATAACATGATGGACAGTTCTATATAACATGACGTACAGTTCTATATAACATGATGATGGACAGTTCTATATAACATGATGGACAGTTCTATACAACATGATGGACAGTTCTATATAACATGATGGACAGTTCTATATAACATGATGGACAGTTCTATAAAACATGATGATGGACAGTTCTATATAACATGATGATGGACAGTTCTATACAACATGATGATGGACAGTTCTAAATAACATGATGGACAGTTCTATATAACATGATGATGGACAGTTCTATATAACATGATGATGGACAGTTCTATATAACATGATGGACAGTTCAATACAACATGATGATGGACAGTTCTATACAACATGATGATGGACAGTTCTATACAACATGATGGACAATTCTATATAACATGATGATGGACAGTTCTATACAACATGATGATGGACAGTTCTATATAACATGATGGACAGTTCTATATACCGTGATGATGGACAGTTCTATATAACATGATAGACAGTTCTATATAACATGATGGACAGTTCTATATAACATGATGGACAGTTCTATATAACATGATGGACAGTTCTATACAACATGATGATGGACAGTTCTATATAACATGATGGACAGTTCTATATAACATGATGGACAGTTCTATATAACATGATGGACAGTTCTATATAACATGATGGACAGTTCTATACAACATGATGGACAGTTCTATACAACATGATGGACAGTTCTATACAACATGATGGACAGTTCTATATAACATGATGGACAGTTCTATATAACATGATGGACAGTTCTATACAACATGATGGACAGTTCTATATAACATGATGGACAATTCTATATAACATGATGGACAGTTCTATACAACATGATGATGGACAGTTCTATATAACATGATGGACAGTTCTATAAAACATGATGGACAGTTCTATAAAACATGATGATGGACAGTTCTATATAACATGATGGACAGTTCTATACAACATGATGATGGACAGTTCTATATAACATGATGGACAGTTCTATACAACATGATGATGGACAGTTCTATATAACATGATGGACAGTTCTATATAACATGATGATGGACAGTTCTATATAACATGATGGACAGTTCTATATAACATGATGGACAGTTCTATACAACATGATGGACAGTTCTATATAACATGATGGACAATTCTATATAACATGATGGACAGTTCTATACAATATGATGGACAGTTCTATATAACATGATGGACAGTTCTATATAACATGATGGACAGTTCTATACATCATGATGATGGGCAGTTCTATACAACATGATGATGGACAGTTCTAAATAACATGATGGACAGTTCTATATAACATGATGATGGACAGTTCTATATAACATGATGATGGACAGTTCTATATAACATGATGGACAGTTCAATACAACATGATGATGGACAGTTCTATACAACATGATGGACAATTCTATATAACATGATGATGGACAGTTCTATACAACATGATGATGGACAGTTCTATATAACATGATGGACAGTTCTATATAACATGATGGACAGTTCTATATAACATGATGGACAGTTCTATATAACATGATGATGGACAGTTCTATACAACATGATGATGGACAGTTATATCCAACATGATGATGGACAGTTCTATATAACATGATGATGGACAGTTCTATATAACATGATGGACAGTTCTATATAACATGATGATGGACAGTTCTATATAACATGATGGACAGTTCTATATAACATGATGGACAGTTCTATATAACATGATGATGGACAGTTCTATATAACATGATGGACAGTTCTATATAACATGATGATGGACAGTTCTATACAACATGATGATGGACAGTTCTATATAACATGATGGACAGTTCTATATACCGTGATGATGGACAGTTCTATATAACATGATAGACAGTTCTATATACCGTGATGATGGACAGTTCTATATAACATGATAGACAGTTCTATATAACATGATGGACAGTTCTATATAACGTGATGGACAGTTCTATATAACATGATGGACAGTTCTATATAACATGATGGACAGTTCTATACAACATGATGGACAGTTCTATACAACATGATGATGGACAGTTCTATATAACATGATGGACAGTTCTATATAACATGATGGACAATTCTATATAACATGATGGACAGTTCTATATAACATGATGGACAGTTCTATATAACATGATGATGGACAGTTCTATACAACATGATTGACAGTTCTATACAACATGATGGACAGTTCTATATAACATGATGGACAGTTCTATATAACATGATGGACAGTTCTATACAACATGATGGACAGTTCTATATAACATGATGGACAATTCTATATAACATGATGGACAGTTCTATATAACATGATGAAGGACAGTTCTATATAACATGATGGACAGTTCTATATAACATGACGTACAGTTCTATATAACATGATGATGGACAGTTCTATATAACATGATGATGGACAGTTATATCCAACATGATGATGGACAGTTCTATATAACATGATGATGGACAGTTCTATATAACATGATGATGGACAGTTCTATATAACATGATGATGGACAGTTCTATACAACATGATGATGGACAGTTCTATATAACATGATGATGGACAGTTCTATATAACATGATGATGGACAGTTCTATACAACATGATGATGGACAGTTCTATACAACATGATGGACAGTTCTATACAACATGATGATGGACAGTTCTATATAACATGATGATGGACAGTTCTATATAACATGATGATGGACAGTTCTATATAATATGATGATGGACAGTTCTATACAACATGATGATGAACAGTTCTATATAACATGATGGACAGTTCTATATAACATGATGGACAGTTCTATATAACATGATGATGGACAGTTCTATATAACATGATGATGGACAGTTCTATATAACATGATGGACAGTTCTATATAACATGATGATGGACAGTTCTATATAACATGATGATGGACAGTTCTATATAACATGATGGACAGTTCTATATAACATGATGATGGACAGTTCTATATAACATGATGGACAGTTCTATATAACATGATGGACAGTTCTATATAACATGATGATGGACAGTTCTATATAACATGATGGACAGTTCTATATAACATGATGATGGACAGTTCTATACAACATGATGATGGACAGTTCTATATAACATGATGGACAGTTCTATATACCGTGATGATGGACAGTTCTATATAACATGATAGACAGTTCTATATACCGTGATGATGGACAGTTCTATATAACATGATAGACAGTTCTATATAACATGATGGACAGTTCTATATAACGTGATGGACAGTTCTATATAACATGATGGACAGTTCTATATAACATGATGGACAGTTCTATACAACATGATGGACAGTTCTATACAACATGATGATGGACAGTTCTATATAACATGATGGACAGTTCTATATAACATGATGG
Organism: Salvelinus namaycush; assembly: GCF_016432855.1. Taxonomy (NCBI): domain Eukaryota; kingdom Metazoa; phylum Chordata; class Actinopteri; order Salmoniformes; family Salmonidae; genus Salvelinus; species Salvelinus namaycush. Next base: position 97,432 of record NW_024061571.1, read on the forward strand.
ACAGTTCTATATAACATGATGGACAGTTCTATATAACATGATGGACAGTTCTATATAACATGATGGACAGTTCTATACAACATTATGGACAGTTCTATATAACATGATGGACAATTCTATATAACATGATGGACAGTTCTATATAACATGATGAAGGACAGTTCTATATAACATGATGGACAGTTCTATATAACATGACGTACAGTTCTATATAACATGATGATGGACAGTTCTATATAACATGATGATGGACAGTTATATCCAACATGATGATGGACAGTTCTATATAACATGATGATGGACAGTTCTATATAACATGATGATGGACAGTTCTATACAACATGATGATGGACAGTTCTATATAACATGATGATGGACAGTTCTATAGAACATGATGATGGACAGTTCTATACAACATGATGATGGACAGTTCTATACAACATGATGGACAGTTCTATACAACATGATGATGGACAGTTCTATATAACATGATGATGGACAGTTCTATATAACATGATGATGGACAGTTCTATATAATATGATGATGGACAGTTCTATACAACATGATGATGAACAGTTCTATATAACATGATGGACAGTTCTATATAACATGATGGACAGTTCTATATAACATGATGATGGACAGTTCTATATAACATGATGGACAGTTCTATATAACATGATGATGAACAGTTCTATATAACATGATGGACAGTTCTATATAACATGATGATGGACAGTTCAGTTCATTATTAAACCTGCCCTAGTCTGTTTTCTCCTTCATTAATAAACCTGCCCTCTCCTGTTTGCTCCTTCATTATTAAACCTGCCCTAGTCTGTTGGGTTTTACTTGGATTTGTGTCTGTGTACGGAGGAAGACCATATCATTTGTTTTCATCATGCTCCAAATCTGTTAGTTTTCTAACCAACATTGCAAAGGATATGTTTTGATCTATACTGAACAAAAATATAAATGCAACATGTAAAGTGTTGGTCCCATGTTTCATGAACTGAAATTAAAGATCCCAGAAATGTTCCATATGCACATAAAGCTTTTTCTCTCTCAAAAGGTTTAATTATTATTAAATATGTTAACATCCTTGTTAGTGAGCATTTCTCCATTGCCAAGATAATCCATCCACCTGACAAGTGTAGCATGTCAAGAATCTGATTAAACAGCATGATCGTTACAAGTGCACCTTGTGCTGGGGTCAATAAAAGGGCACTCTACAAATGTACAGTTTTGTCACACAACACAATGCTACAGATGGCTCAAGTTTTGAAGGATTGTGCAATTGGCATGCTGACTGTAGGAATGTCCACGAGAGCTGTTGCCAGAGACTTTTACGTTCATTTCTCTACCATAAGCCGCCTCCAACGTTGTTTTAGAGAATTTGTCTGTACGCCCAACTGGCCTCACAACTGCAGACCACGTGTAACCACGCCAGCCCAGGACCTCCACATCCGGCTTCTTCACCTGTGGGATCGAAGTATTTCTGTCTGTAATGAAGCCCATTTGTGTGGAAAAACAAATTCTGATTGGCTGGGCCTGGCTCCCCAGTTGGTGGTCCTATGCCCTCTCAGGCCCACCCATGGCTGCGCATATGTCCAGACATGTAAAATCCTTAGATTAGGGCCGAATGAATTTATTTGAATTGACTGATTTCCTTATATGAACTGTAACTCAGTAATATCATTGAAATTGTTGAATATTGCATTCGAATTTTTGTTCAATATATTTAATAAACACAAGAGCACAGCAAAATGGATAAAAGAGTGTGGTGGCAGTAGCAGGAACAGCAGCGTCAAAACCTGGTACTTTCACACTAAATTATTGTAAATAATGTAAGTGACTTCAATGACTAATTTCTCTTAACGTGGGAAAAACATCACCAGATTCACAGTGAATACATTACATAGTATGGAGAAGCAATACTCCAAACCAGATGTTAGCCAGCAGCATACCACCCTGCATACCACTGCTGGCTTGCTTCTGAAGCTAAGCAGGGTTGGTCCTGGTCAGTCCCTGGATGGGAGACCAGATTCTGCTGGAAGTGGTGTTGGAGGGCCAGTAGGAGGCACTCTTTCCTCTGGTCTAAGAAAAATATCCCAATGCCCCAGGGCAGTGATTGGGGACACTGCCCTGTGTAGGGTGCCGTCTTTCGGATGGGACGTTAAACGGGTGTCCTGACTCTCTGAGGTCATTAAAGATCCCATGGCACTTATCGTAAGAGTAGGGGTGTTAACCCCGGTGTCCTGACTAAATTCCCAATCTGGCCCTCAAACCATCATGGTCACCCAATAATCCCCAGTTTACAATTGGCTCATTCATCCCCCTCCTCTCCCCTGTAACTATTCCCCAGGTCGTTGCTGCAAATGAGAATGTGTTCTCAGTCAACTTACCTGGTAAAATAACAGTAAAAAAAAAAAAAAAACGCAGCCTCATACTACATGACATGTCAAACATGAGGAATCCTCAAAAAAGTGTCAGAAACCACCCATGGACCACCCACACCCTGTGCTAATCAAACCCCAACAACCAGCATACAGTATCAGAAGTTTGGTCCAAATCGGATGTTGGGTACAATATTTATTGAATATTATCTGAATCCTATGCATTAAAATGGCCAATTTTGGTGCAGTCAATTTGCTTAATTTCTCAGAGATTTTAACAAAATAAAGTTTCAGAAATGCTAAGCAAATCTGTTATTAACTACAGAAACAATCTGAGATGGTGTCATGGCCTGTTACTAACTACAGAAACAATCTGAGATGGTGTCATGGCCTGTTACTAACTACAGAAACAATCTGAGATGGTGTCATGGCCTGTTACTAACTACAGAAACAATCTGTGATGGTGGGTGTCATGGCTGAAATGAGATGGAACCACAAACCAGAGACCTATCAAAAGTAGTGCAATAATAAGGAGTCATTAGGAATAAGGAGTCATTAGATAGTCTCTGGGAGCTTGATCTTACTGTCAAGCCCTGACCTTAGAGAGCCTTTATATGTCTCTATTTGGTTTGGTCAGGGTGTGATTTGGGGTGGGCATTCTATGTTTTGTTTTCTATGATTTTGTGTTTCTATGTTTTGGCCGGGTATGGTTCTCAATCAGGGACAGCTGTCTATCGTTGTCTCTGATTGAGAACCATACTTAGGTAGCCCTTTTTTTCTCCTTTCGTTGTGGGTAGTTGACTTGTGTTTGTGGCACTGAGCCCTCGTGAGCTTCACGGTTGTTTTCTTCGTTTGTTGTTTTGTCGGTGTCATTTTCTATAATAAAAGGATAATGTATGCTTACGACGCAGCGCTTTGGTCCACTTCCTTTGACGGCCGCGACACTTACTCTACTCATTCTACTGCGTATCTCTGAGCATCTAGGAGCTATTGTAATGGGATCAGTCCTGGGTTCAAATACTATTCAAAATAATTTTAAACAATTGTGTCTGGGTTTAATTGAGCTTGCCTGACACATTGGAACCAGTAGAATAGTCACAAGGAGTGCCAAAACCGCCCGTCTGGCACTCCAGGCAGACTAGTACAAACGCTGAAAGTGTTTGAAAGGTTTCACATACAATTTGAACCCAGGTCTGAATTGAATGTCACTGAACTGTGATAACTACAGTACATAAACCATTACTTGCCCCGTACTGGGAGACCACAGCAGTCTGCTCTACTCAGAGAGAGGCAGTCAGCAGCCAACCAGCCAACCAGCCTAAACACTAAAGAGGTACGTAAGTCCCTCTCTTTCTATGGCTTTTTCAGCTTTCTCTTACTTTCCTATGTATTAATAACAGAAACAGGGTTTTGGGAAATAGGGTTTTGATTTCATGAATCTAGAACAACCATAAAAGGCATTTAATTTATAATGTTTATTTTCCAACAATTGTTTATTAAAGGCCCTGATTGTTTAATTCTAACATTTGTTTTATTTATCTAATAAAAATCTTCAAACTTATTTGTATTTAATTTTATAGTGCTATATAATGCTCCAGGGTTAATTTCATTAGCATTTTGTCATGTTTTTCTAGATTCAGAACACAACATTTCTAAGCAAACATTAGCACTTTGGTCAGAAAATATGTCAATAGTTTTATGCACACTGCATGTTGTAGAGCAGTGATTTTTTTTCAGACATTTGCTCTTAAAGGGGTTAGCCTTGACGGGGTTGACGACAAATACGATCACACTTTATTTGTTCTGTCCGGATTTTGCATCTGTAGGTTCTCTCCAGATGGTCAACAAACTATCTGCTTGCTAAGGTTAGGTTTAGAAAGAGGGTTAGGGTCATAGTTAATGTTAGGGTTAGTAGATTGTTAGTTGAAATGTTACTGTGTAGATGGTCTGGAGAGAATCTACAGATGTACTATCCAAATAAAAGGTTAGCAGAAATACTCAAAACAGACAGTTCAATACAAACATTTGTAAAACATAGAAGATCATTAATAATTAAAAATAAAATAAAGACAACCATTCGATCAGATTTTTCAGTACCCTGATGAAGTTCATGTTTTACTCAGTTGACAAAAATATAAATGTTCTTCTTTATTCGGCTGGTATACAAAGTACTAATTTAATTTTTTCTCCGTTGCTTTAAATAATTCCTGGTTAATTTAGGATTTTACAGAGTTTGTGGAATTTGAATCCATTTTATTTTTGAGAGTTTGGAATTGGGATCCTTTCCTCCGGACAAGGGCATTTCCAGGAATAGTGCCGAATATTTGGAAAATTCCAAAAGCAAATCTTTCTAATTATGAAAGTCCCGTAAAAATCATTTTTCTTCTTCTTTCTTTCAACTATAAAACTACAGTTTTCCTGCCAGGAAAGGATTGTCCAGCCTTTCAATAATCCTGACTCGTTCTACATGCTTTACTTCACTGCGTTATCACTACGCCATATCTTTCTAAGTTGTACGTGTATTTAACATGTCTCATCTGAGATTTAAAATCTGTGGTCAGGAAAGGCAGAGTGAGCGAGGTGCGATTGCATTACATGTTTTATATTACTGACCTTCTCAAGACCACTTGAGAAGTCATAAAGCACAATTATTCCTCTGAGACGTTAGCAAGCTGACACCATTGGCTAATTGATCATTACTTGTTATCAGGATAGTATAACAAGCTAGACAGCTAAACATCCTCTTTCACACACACACACACACACACACACACACACACACACACACACACACACACACACACACACACACACACACACACACACACACACACACACACACACACACACTTACACACACACACGCACACACACACACGCACACACACACTTACACACACACTTACACACACACTTACACACACACTTACACACACACTTACACACACACTTACACACACACTTACACACACACACTTACACACACACTTACACACACACTTACACACACGCACTTACACACACACTTACACACACACTTACACTTACACACACACACACACACGCACACGCACGCACACGCACGCACACACACTTACACACACACTTACACACACACTTACACACACACTTACACACACACACACACTTACACACACACTTACACACACACTTACACACACACACACACACACACACACACAGACACACACACACACACACACACACACACACACACACACACACACACAGACACACACACACACACAGACACACACACAGACACACACACACAGTACACTATTAAAGCAACAGATTGCATTGGGGGGGACTGTCATGTCCTTTGCAATGATTGTATAAACAGTAACTATATACAATACACATGTATATATCCAGCTACTACTCTTCCATTGCTTGGCAACCGTTCACCATGTTGACTGTGTTCTATGTGGTTTAATGAAATTTCCTCGATTTTTTTTGGTCCAGCAAACAGGAGAATGATCACCAGGCTAATTAGTGAAACTGATATCTACAGATACAAGCTTCCCAAGTCGCTGTGTCCATCCCAAAATGGCACCCTATTCCCTTTATAGTGCACTACTTTTAACCAAGGTCCATAGGGACTCTGGGCAAATGTAGTGCACTATATAGGGAATAGGGTGCCATTTGGGAACCAGCCTCTGGCTGTCTGACATTGTACTGAAAAATGAAAATAAGCCTAATAAAATAGAATCAAATCAAATGTTATTTGGTCACACGCTCCGAATACAACTGATGTAGACCTTTCCATGAAATGCTTTGATTACGATCCCTTCCCAACGATGTAGAGTTTAAAATGATAATAACAATTAAACAGTATCAAATTAAAATGCATAAGAATGGAGATACTATATACAGGGAGTTCCAGATCAATGGTAAAGGGCCTTCAGAAAGTATTCATACCCTTTGACTTTTTCCACATTTTGATGTGTCACAGCCTGAATTTAAAACGGATTAGACGGCACTTTTTTTGTCACTGGCCAACACACAATACCACATAATGTAACGGTTGTCGTCTGTAGAAGGAGAAGAGGACCAAAGTGCAGCGTGGTACGTATTCATAATAATGTAATAAAGAATGAATACTTAACAAAAACAACAAACCGACAAACCAACAGTTCTGTAAGGTGCAAACAAAAACACTAAACAGAAAACAACTACCCACAACCCATAGTGGGAAAACAGGCTACCTAAGTATGATTCTCAATCAGAGACAACGATCGACACCTGCCTCTGATTGAGAACCATACTAGGCCAAACACATAGAAATATAACGACTAGAACAAAACATAGAAAAACAACATAGAATGCCCACCCCAACTCACGCCCTGACCAAACTAAAATAAAGACATAAAAAAGGAACTAAGGTCAGAACATGACACATAATGTCAAAGTGGAATTATGCTATCAATATTTTTACAAATTAAAAAAAAAATATGAAAAGCTGAAATGTTTTGAGTCTATAAGTATTCAACCCCTTTGTTATGGTAATCTTAAATAAGTTCAGGAGTAAAAATGTGCTTAGTTACCTAATAAGTTACATGAACTCACTCAGCGTGCAATAATAATTTTTAACACGATTTTGTGAATGACTACCTCATCTCTGTACCCCACACATATAATTACCTGTATGGTCCCTTCAGCAAAGAATTTCAAACACAGATTCAACCACAAAAACCAGGGAGGTTTACCAATGCCTCGCAAAGTAAAAATATTAAAACATTGAATATCCCTTTGAGCACGGTGAAGTTATTAATTCCACTTTGGATGGTGTATCAATGCAACCAGTCACTTTAAAAATACAGGCGTCCATCCTAAGTCAGTTGCCGGAGAGGAAAGAAACCGCTCAGGGATTTCACCATGAGGCAAATGTAGACTTTAAAGCAGTTACATTAAAACAGTTACCGAGTTTAATGGCTGTGATAGGAGAACACTGAGGATGGATCAACAACATTGTAGTTACTCCACAATACTAACCTAAATGACAGAGTGAAAAGAAGGAAGCCAGTACAGAATAAAAATATTCCAAAACATGCATCCTGTTTGCAACAAGGCACTAAATTAATACTGCAAAAAACGTGGAAAAGCAATTAACTTTTTGTCCTGAATACAAAGTGTTATGTTTGGGCCCAATACAACACATTATTGAGTACCACTCTACATATTTTCAAGCAGAGTGGTGGCTGCATCATGTTATGGGTATGCTTGTAATCGTTAAGGAATGGGGAGTTTTTATGATACAAAATAATCGGAATGAAGCTAAGCACAGGCAAAATACTAGAGGGAAACCTGGTTCAGTCTGCTTTCCATCAGACACTGGGAGATTAATTCACCTTTCAGCAGGACAATAACCTAAAACACAAGACCAAATCTACACTGGAGTAGCTTACCAAGAAGACAGTGAATGTTCTTGAGTGGCCAAAGGTGCTTATGCACAGAATTGGCCCAGGGGTGTGAATACTTATGTAAATGAGATATTTATTTTCTAAAAACATGTTTTCACTTTGTCATTATGTGGTAAAATCTATTGAATCCATGTTGAATTCAGGCTGTAACAAAACGTGGAACAACTAATGGTGTATGAATACTTTCTGCAGGCACTGTACACTCTTAGTAAAAATGTTTCCATAAGGGTTCTTCCATGTAGAACCCTTTTTGGTTCCAGGTAGAATTATTTGGGTTACAGGTAGAACCATCTGTGGAAAGGGTTCTACATAGAACCAAAAGAGTTCTACTTGGAACCTAAATAATTCTACCTGGAACCAAAAGGGTTCTACCTGGAACCTAAATGGTTCTACCTGGAACCAAAAGGGTTCTACCTGGAACCAAAAGGGTTCTATCTGGAACCAAAAAGGGTTCTTCAAAGGGTTATCCTATGTGGACAGCCGAAGAACACTTTTTGGTTCTAGGTAGAAATTATTTTTCTACGGTAAGAGTACTTCCTGAATTGACTGGAATTGAAAAGACATTTACACCAAACACCATTCCTTGGTGTAACCTGTACTGTTATTTAAGCTCAGAGCAAGGCAGGAGTAAAAACAGCCACTATAGGTATAGATTTTTTTCAACAGCTCAAATTGTATTCAATGTAAATAACCAGTTGCCATGTGGTCATAGCTGGATGGATAGCTCAGCCACTGAGACAACCGAGGCCAATATTGATCCCCATTTAGAAAAGTCTCATTGTCTCTCAACGAGAGAGGGATGGAGCTGCCAGGGTGAAAACATTGCCTCTCAACGAGAGAGGGATGGAGCTGCCAGGGGGAAATACCCAGATGGCACCCTACTCCTAACACAGTGCTCTAGTTTGGACCAGGGCCCAAAGGGACGTAGACCATTGATGTATGCATTATGGCTTCACTAGAGAACATGTAGTCTCCCCAAAGGCTGTCCATACAGTCTTACTGTATATATCTACAATATTTATTTATTTATTTCACCTTTATTTAACCAGGTGGGCTAGTTGAGAACAAGTTCTCATTTACAATTGCGACCTGGCCAAGATAAAGCAAAGCAGTTCGACACATACAACAACACATAGTTACACATGGAGTAAAACAAACATACAGTCAATAATACAGTGAAAAATAAGTCTATATACAATGTGAGCAAGTGAGGTGAGATAAGGGAGGTGAAGGCAAATAAAATATATATATAAATAAAAATATTAAAAAAAAAAAAAAGGCCATGGTGGCGAAGTAAATACAATATAGCAAGTAAAAAAACACTGGAATGGTTGGTTTGCAGTGGAAGAAGGTGCAAAGTAGAGATAGAAATAAAGGGGTGCAAAATAAATAAATACAGTAGGTAAAGAGGTAGTTGTTTGGGCTAAATTATAGATGGGCTATGTACAGGTGCAGTAATCTATGAGCTGCTCTGACAGCTGGTGCTTAAAGCTAGTGAGGGAGATAAGTGTTTCCAGTTTCAGAGATTTTTGTAGTTCGTTCCAGTCATTGGCAGCAGAGAACTGGAAGGAGAGGCGGCCAAAGGAAGAATTGGTTTTGGGGGTGACGAGAGAGATATACCTGCTGGAGCGCGTGCTACAGGTAGGTGCTGCTATGGTGACCAGCGAGCTGAGATAAGGGGGGACTTTACCTAGCAGGGTTTTGTAGATGACCTGGAGCCAGTGGGTTTGGCGACGAGTATGAAGCGAGGGCCAGCCAACGAGAGTGTACAGGTCGCAGTGGTGGGTAGTATATGGGGCTTTGGTGACAAAACGGATGGCACTGTGATAGACTGCATCCAATTTATTGAGTAGGGTTTTGGAGGCTATTTTGTAAATGACATCACCGAAGTCGAGGATTGGTAGGATGGTCAGTTTTACAAGGGTATGTTTGGCAGCATGAGTGAAGGATGCTTTGTTGCGGAATAGGAAGCCAATTCTAGATTTAACTTTGGATTGGAGATGTTTGATGTGAGTCTGGAAGGAGAGTTTACAGTCTAACCAGACACCTAGGTATTTGTAGTTGTCCACATATTCTAAGTCAGAGCCGTCCAGAGTAGTGATGTTGGACAGGCGGGCAGGTCCAGGCAGCGATCGGTTGAAGAGCATGCATTTAGTTTTACTTGTATTTAAGAGCAATTGGAGGCCACGGAAGGAGAGTTGTATGGCATTGAAGCTCGCCTGGAGGGTTGTTAACACAGTGTCAAAAGAAGGGCCAGAAGTATACAGAATAGTGTCGTCTGCGTAGAGGTGGATCAGAGACTCACCAGCAGCAAGAGCGACATCATTGATGTATACAGAGAAGAGAGTCGGTCCAAGAATTGAACCCTGTGGCACCCCCATAGAGACTGCCAGAGGTCCGGACAACAGACCCTCCGATTTGACACACTGAACTCGATCAGAGAAGTAGTTGGTGAACCAGGCGAGGCAATCATTAGAGAAACCAAGGCTGTCGAGTCTGCCGATGAGGATGTGGTGATTGACAGAGTCAAAAGCCTTGGCCAGGTCAATGAATATGGCTGCACAGTACTGTTTCCTATCGATGGCGGTTAAGATATCGTTTATTACCTTGAGCGTGGCTGAGGTGCACCCATGACCAGCTCTGAAACCAGATTGCATAGCGGAGAAGGTATGGTGGGATTCGAAATGGTCGGTAATCTGTTTGTTGACTTGGCTTTCGAATACCTTAGAAAGGCAGGGTAGGATAGATATAGGTCTGTAGCTGTTTGGGTCAAGAGTGTCCCCCCCTTTGAAGAGGGGGATAACCGCAGCTGCTTTCCAATCTTTGGGAATCTCAGACGACACGAAAGAGAGGTTGAAAAGGCTGGTAATAGGGGTGGCAACAATTTCAGCAGATAGTTTTAGAAAGAAAGGGTCCAGATTATCTAGCCCGGCTGATTTGTAAGGGTCCAGATTTTGCAGCTCTTTCAGAACATCAGCTGACTGTACTTGGGAGAAAGAGAAATGGGGAAGGCGTGGGCGAGTAGCAGAGGGGAGGGCAGTGCTGTTGACCGGGGTAGGGGTAGCCAGGTGGAAAGCATGGCCAGCCGTAGAAAAATGCTTATTGAAATTCTCAATTATAGTGGATTTGTCGGTGGTGACAGTGTTTCCTATCTTCAGTGCAGTTGGAAGCTGGGTGGAGGTGTTCTTATTCTCCATGGACTTTACAGTGTCCCAGAACTTTTTTGAGTTTGTGTTGCAGGAAGCAAATTTCTGCTTGAAAAAGCTAGCCTTGGCTTTTCTAACTGCCTGTGTATATTGGTTTCTAGCTTCCCTGAAAAGTTGCATATCACGGGGGCTGTTCGATGCTAATGCAGAACGCCATAGGATGTTTTTCTGTTGGTTAAGGGCAGTCAGGTCAGGAGAGAACCAAGGGCTATATCTGTTCCTGGTTCTAAATTTCTTGAATGGGGCATGCTTATTCAAGATGGTGAGGAAGGCATTTAAAAAAAATATCCAGGCATCCTCTACTGACGGGATGAGATCAATATCCTTCCACGATACCTCGGCCAGGTCGATTAGAAAGGCCTGCTCGCTGAAGTGTTTCAGGGAGCGTTTGACAGTGATGAGTGGAGGTCGTTTGACCGCTGACCCATTACGGATGCAGGCAATGAGGCAGTGATCGCTGAGATCTTGGTTGAAAACAGCAGAGGTGTATTTGGAGGGCAAGTTGGTTAGGATGATATCTATGAGGGTACCCGTGTTTACGGAATTGGGGTGGTACCTGGTAGGTTCATTGATAATTTGTGTGAGATTGAGGGCATCAAGCTTAGATTGTAGGATGGCTGGGGTGTTAAGCATGTTCCAATTTAGGTCGCCTAGCAGCACGAGCTCTGAAGATAGATGGGGGGCAATCAGTTCACATATGGTGTCCAGAGCACAGCTGGGGGCAGAGGGTGGTCTATAGCAGGCGGCAACGGTGAGAGACTTGTTTTTAGAGAGGTGGATTTTTAAAAGTAGAAGTTCAAATTGTTTGGGAACAGACCTGGATAGTAAAACAGAACTCTGCAGGCAATCTTTGCAGTAGATTGCAACACCGCCCCCTTTGGCCGTTCTATCTTGTCTGAAAATCTTGTAGTTAGGGATGAAAATGTCAGAATTTTTGGTGGTCTTCCTAAGCCAGGATTCAGACACGGCTAAAACATCTGGGTTGGCAGAGTGTGCTAAAGCAGTGAACAAAACAAACTTAGGGAGGAGGCTTCTAATGTTAACATGCATGAAACCAAGGCTATTACGGTTACAGAAGTCATCAAAAGAGAGCGCCTGGGGAATAGGAGTGGAGCTAGGTACTGCAGGGCCTGGATTCACCTCTACATCACCAGAGGAACAGAGGAGGAGTAGGATAAGGGTACGGCTAAAAGCTATGAGAATTGGTCGTCTAGAACGTCTAGAACAGAGAGTAAAAGGACGTTTCTGGGGGCGATAAAATAGCTTCAAGGAATAATGTACAGACAAAGGTATGGTAGGATGTGAATACAGTGGAGGTAAACCTAGGTGTTGAGTGATGATGAGAGAGATATTGTCTCTAGAAACATAATTGAAACCAGGTGATGTCATCGCATATGTGGGTGGTGGAACTGAAGGGTTGGATATGGTATAGTGAACAGGGCTAGAGTGAAGGGCTACAGTGAAATAAGCCAATAAACACTAACCAGAACAGCAATGGACAAGGCATATTTACATTAAGGAGAGGCATGCTTAATCGATTGATCATAAGGGTCCAGTGAGTAGAGGTTGGTTGGGGTCACGGCGATCCAGACAGCTGGCCGGGTAGCTGGCTATCGGTAGCAAGATAACATAGGATGGAGGTCTATTTTTAGTCACCTCGTGCGTTTCCGTCGGTAGATTAGTGGGGTTCCGTGTGGTAGAGGGGATCGATCCAATTGGCAAAATAGATAGTGACCCAAGAAAAAATAAATAAATAAATAAATAAATAAAATGAAAAAAAAATAATAATAAATAAAAAAAAATAAAAAAAAATGTCCGATATACTTATTCAGATAGCAGCCGATAAGACAGCTAATGATTAGCAGATGGGTCTTCGGAAACATCGCAACGGAAAAGCCTGTTGAAACCACCTCGGACAATTACGTTGGCAGACCAGTCGTGATGGATCGGCGGGGCTCCGTGTCGAAGCTGGCTGGTGTCCGAGTTAAGGGTGAAGACCGCAGCAGTGGCTAACTGACTACTAGCTAGTAGCTAGTTATCTGGCTAGCTTCTGATTGGGGTTACGGTTCTAAAGTATAAAAAATAGCAGATCCGTACCACATTGGGTGAGGCGGGTTGCAGGAATGTATATTCAGTTCCTAGATGGAAAGTGAAATTAAAATATATACGAAATGTATACGAAAAATACGAGGACTATTTACGCGGGACAAGACAAACACACGTCTGACTGCTACGCCATCTTGGAATATAGAACATGTAGACTCCCCCCAGACTGTCCATACAGTCTTACTCTATGTAGACTCCCCCCTCACTGGTCATACAACCTTACTGTATATATCTACAATATAGAACATGTAGACTCCCCCCAGGCTGTCCATACAGTCTTACTGTATATATCTACAATATAGAACATGTAGACTCCCCCCAGGCTGTCCATACAGTCTTACTATATATATCTACAATATAGAACATGTAGACTCCCCCCAGACTGTCCATACAGTCTTACTGTATATATCTACAATATAGAACATGTAGACTCACCCCAGGCTGTCCATACAGTCTTACTGTATATATCTACAATATAGAACATGTAGACTCCCCCCAGACTGTCCATACAGTCTTACTGTATATGTCTACAATATAGAACATGTAGACTCACCCCAGGCTGTCCATACAGTCTTACTCTATGTAGACTCCCCCCTCACTGGTCATACAACCTTACTGTATATATCTAGAATATAGAACATTTAGTCTCCCCCCAGGCTGTCCATACAGTCTTACTGTATATATCTACAATATAGAACATGTAGTCTCCCCCCAGGCTGTCCATACAGTCTTACTGTATATATCTACAATATAGAACATGTAGTCTCCCCCCAGGCTGTCCATACAGTCTTACTGTATATATCTAGAATATAGAACATGTAGACTCTCCCCAGGCTGTCCATACAGTCTTACTGTATATATCTACAATATAGAACATGTAGACTCCCCCCAGGCTGTCTATACAGTCTTACTGTATATATCTAGAATATAGAACATGTAGACTCCCCCCAGGCTGTCCATACAGTCTTACTATATATATCTACAATATAGAACAACTCCAAGTGGGCTGTCATGTGCCTTTTACTGGCTTCCGTCTGGCCACTCAACCATAAAGGCCTGATTGGTGGAGCGCTGCAGAGATGGTTGTCCTTCTGGAAGGTTCTCCAATCTCCACAGAGGAACTCTAGAGCTCTGTCAGAGTGACCATCAAGTTCTTGGTCACCTCCCTGACCAAGGCCCTTCTCCCCCGATTGCTCAGTTTGTCCGGGCGGCCAGCTCTAGGAAGAGTCTTGGTGGTTCCAAACTTCTTCCATTTAAGAATGATGGAGGCCACTGTGTTCTTGGGGACCTTCAATGCTGCAGAAATGTTTTGGTACCCTTCCCCAGATCTGTGCCTCGACACAATCCTGTCTCGGAGCTCTACAGACAATTCCTTCGACCTCATGGCTTTGTTTTAGCTCTGACATGAACTGTCAACTGTAGGACCTTATATAGACAGATGTGTGCCTTTCCAAATCATGTCCAATCAATTAAATTTACCAAGGAGGACTCAAATCAAGTTGTATTTCTGTTTTTTATTTGTAATAAATTTGCCAAAATTTCAAAAAAACTTTTTTCGCTCTGTTATTATGGGGTATTGTGTGTATATTGATGAGGGGGAAATCTAATTAATCCATTTTAGAATAAGGCTGTAACGTAACAAAATGTGGAAAAGTCAAGTGGTCTGAATACTTTCCAAATGCACTGTATATACAGTGGGTTATAATCACAAGGTTCATGTGGGTTTGTCATGTAATGTGGGTTTGTCATGTAATGTGGGTTTGTCATGTAATGTGGGTGTGTCATGTAATGTGGGTTTGTCATGTAATGTGGGATTGTCATGTAATGTGGGATTGTCATGTAATGTAGGTGTGTCATGTAATGTGGGTGTGTCATGTTATGTGGGATTGTCATGTAATGTGGGATTGTCATGTAATGTGGGTGTGTCATGTTATGTGGGTGTGCCATGTAATGTGGGATTGTTATGTAATGCGGGATTGTCATGTAATGTGGGATTGTCATGTAATGTGGGTGTGTCATGTAATGTGGGGTTGTCATGTAATGTGGGATTGTCATGTAATGTAGGTGTGTCATGTAATGTGGGTGTGTCATGTAATGTGGGTGTGTCATGTAATGTTGAATAGTTGTTTGAGGTGCTTTTTTATTTTACTGTGATAAAACACACAATAGTCTTGGATAAAAACAGTAGGCTTCAAGAGCAGCTGTCAAGAGATGGAGTTTTCCAGACAAAAGGTCATCTCCTGTAGGCACCGAAACAGAAAATGAAAAAGGAGTCTTTTTTTAACACGTCAGGATGAAAGACTTTGAGACAAAGCGGAACCACCAGGGTCATATGCATTAGTGCACACCGTAGCAAACTGTCACACAACGTTATGCAACGGAAAGTGTTTTTCAACGAAAACGAGAGTTTCTTCTAGACAAATTCAGCTAGGTTCTCTTCCGATTCGGCACATTTGCTTCCGTTTGTTTCCTTGTGAATACATCACTGTTCAATGATAAACTAACCTTTCCGTTTATCT